>NW_028154580.1:0-159228 GCF_965231275.1 Zosterops lateralis
CCACCTGATCCAGCACCAGAAGATCCACACTGGTGAACGGCCCTTTGAGTGTGGGAAATGTGGGAAGAGGTTCACAGACTGCACCAGCCTTATGTGCCACCAGGTAGTCCATACTGGGGAACGGCCCTATGAGTGTGGGGAATGTGGGAAGAGCTTTGGATGGAGCTCTGAGCTGAGAAAGCACAAGCGTGTCCACACTGGGGAGAGGCCCTACGAGTGTCCTGAGTGTGGGAAGAGGTTTCGGGTCAGCTCCCATCTCCTCAAACATCAGCGGATTCACACAGAGGAGAGGCCCTTCCGCTGCCCCGACTGTGGGAAGGGCTTCAAGCACAGCTCCGACCTCACTGTGCACCGGCGCATCCACACCGGGGAGAGGCCCTACGAGTGTCCTGAGTGTGGGAGGAGCTTCTCACAGAGCTCAGTCTTGACCAGACACCAACAGAGGCGCCATAAGGGAAGCTCTGCGAGTGCCCCGAGTGCGGGAAGAGCTTCGTGCGCTGCTCCAGCTCCATCCCCCATGGGAGGATCGGCGTTGGATGATCCCCAGTGACCCCGTTGGGCAGAGCCCTGGTGATCCGTGGTCCTGGTGATCCGTGTTGGGAAGACACCTGGCTGGGGGAGGGATCCACTGGTTCCTGTCTCCCCGTGGGCACCTGGATGAACACGGGGGCAGGAACATCCATTGGGACACAGACGGACATTGGGAATTCCTTGGGGGGAACAGACTTGTTGTCTTTCAACCCCAGAAAATCTTTTGTGTTCAATTCTGTCTTCTGGGGGTATGGGGAGACAGATGTAGTGCTAAGGGCAATCCTGCCCCTATATATTGCAGCTGTGTTAATTACTGAAGAGTGAGAACAGCCTTGCCCTCACAGCTATGGGTGTGATACAAAAGTGAGTTAGTTGGTAGAGAGTCAGTTGGCATCTGCTGGCCGTGCTGTGAGGAGGAAGGGACAGGAGGCTGGGCAAGGGACAGGTAAGGTGAGCCACTGCATGAGGGACAGACAGGGTTCAGTGGCTTTTCTAGGGACAGGAAGCAGTGAGCTGGAACTGCCAAAGAAAGAGAGAAGAAGGAGAAAAAGAGCCTGAGCTGTGTGGAGCTGCCTGGAGGATTGCTACATAGAAAAGGTGTGAGGAACTTCTAGATAACAAGGTGCTGATACTTGAAGGCCTCTGAAGTTTTTTTTGAAGCACTCTGAGTTCATGGCCATCTCAATTCCAACATGGGGGCATCAATAAATACTGGATAGTCTTGGAGGTGTTTTCCAACCTCAGGGATTCCATGATTTTGATTTCCTATTGCCCAAGAGTGTCTTCCACAGCCAAATGGTGATGATCTGGGGCAAAGACCAAGATTTTGGAGATTGCGGTGGAAACCCCTCCAGAAATGGTACTTCCCTCCCATCTAAGCATGTGGATCCTCAGCTGGCACAGACAGGGAAATCCTTTTCTTTTGGCCTTCATTTGCTTTTCATTTCTCTTCATTTAAAATATCCAACACTGTGGTAAAAATAAAGACATGGAACTAAGACATGGTTGGGATGACAGGGGACATGGACATGGAGAGTGACATGGGGACACATGGATATTTGGGGGGTACATGGTCATTCATGGGGACACGGGGGGAACACGGGTACAGATGAGGACGTGGGGGACAATGACAGGGATGGAAACATTGTGGGGAGACAGCCACGGGTGAGGACAGGGTGGGACACGGCCAGTGACATGTGGGGCCATGGCCATGGCCCGTGCCATGGGGGGAACTTTTAGGGGCTGTGGGGGATGCTGGGTTTGAGGGAGCTGAGGGTTCCTGGGAGGGCCTTGGGGCTTGCTGAGGGCTTTGGGGACCCCAGGCCCAGCGGCTCTGGCTGTGCTGGGAGACCCTGGTGTGACTCGAGGCCGGAGTTCTTCTGCCCAGCTGCTCCCGGCACCGTCCCCAAGAGTGGCCGCCCCCCCAGGGCTGACGCCATCCGGGGTGTGGCTGTGGCTGTAGCACGAAGCAGCTGCGGGGCACAGATGGAAGTTGTGTCCATGGGCAGGGACAAGGAACAGGGAGAGGCCTCCGTTGTGATTTCCAAAGGTGTTTATTCCCCGGAGGGTCGGGGACAGAAAAAGGGGGCAGAACCTGGGCTGGCAGAGGCTTATAAGCGGGGGAGGTCTTGGGAGAGGACACAGTTTCCAAGCAATAAGGGTCACATGGGGGAGGAACACAAGGCAGGAGTACAATACATAGACCAGTGAAAGAACACAAGGGGAGGGTGTCAGAGTCTGTCCAAGAATGTGTTATGTCTCACAACTGTCTCGTGTATATAAGCAACGGGTGTGCATGCTTTAGGACTGTCTGTGATGTTATAGTTGTAGAAAATGCAATAGTAGATACTAAAAATCACTCAAATTTTTGTGTTTGTGATTTTACCACAATTACAGGATGTGACTTTTCTTATAAAGTCCCAGCTATGTCCTCCTTTTGATTTTGGTTTTGATTGGCCTTGTTTTAGTTAACATCCCTTTTGCAAAGGACACTCCTAAAGTTATTGACGTAAAATGCACTACCCAGACAGCGAAAGTTAAGCCTGTAACAGCAGTTTGATTTGAAATGGTTTGTTGTTTTGATTAATGTTGCTTTGTCTTAGTCATGGTAATTAAAAATTAAGGGTTTTTTTGTTTTATTTTTTGTTTTTGTTTGTTTAGAAATTATTATCATTTTAAAAATTTAAAGAATTTTGTGAAAGAAATTGTTTTCAATTAAGTATTTGATTGAAAATTGTAATTGTTGATTTTAATTGATGGTATTATATTAATTATTTAGTAATTTGAGTTAATATTTTGAAAACTGTTATATTAATTATTTGGTGATTTATGCTGATTATTTTTGAAAAATTGTTAAAATTTGTTAAATCAATTTCTTCAATTTTTGTTTCATTTTTTGCTCCTATTCCCTTTCCGTATTTTTCCTTCTTACTCTCTCTCTGTCTGTCTGTCTCTCTCTCTCTCCTACACCCTCTCTATTGTCTCTGTTTTTCTGGGACATGCTGCCAATGTGGATGAGTCCTGAAGACTTCACGAGACTACGGAACCTGCTGATGGAAGAACACCTTTGTCGTCAGTTGTGAGTCACGGGGTGGTGTCAGAGTCTGTCCAAGAATGTGTTATGCCCCACAACTGTCTCCGATGGTTGAAGACCAAGACCCCCGAAGAGACTGGGGAGAGCCCCTGGCCTGGCTGAGGTGGGGTGCCTGCCGAGGACTGATACGCGTCTCCACGAGAACGGAATGCAAGAACAATAGCAGCTCGTTACAGTGGACTGAGCTGACTATACTGACCGTGCTAGAAGGGCACAGCTTGCCGCTTGTTCCTGAGCACCCAACTTTGACGCAGGTGCCTGCACTGGCCCAGTGCCCTCTTTGGCTCCGTTCCACTCGCCTTGGTCCTCTTCCTGACCAGCCTATAAAGACTCTGCGGATCCCGTGCACCCTTTGTGATCACCCCACTGGAGAAGATCGCGTCTATGGGCATCTCTACGTCTTGAGGACCTCCGACTCTCCACGTGGTAGCTATAATCCCCCTTCCCCTCTTTCTCTATCTTTCTCACTATTCTCTATTTTCTCTCCCTACTATCGCATTGTGGGCACTAAATAAAAGTGCATTTTTTGTTTAAGCAAACTGGTTTGTCCCCTGTTGTGTCTTTTGCACTTTGAGATCTCCAAAACGAACCATCAGGTTCCCCACATATGTTTGCAGACCCTGACATCAGGTGGAGTTTGGGGGGGGGGCTCCTGGAGGGGTTTGGAGAATCCTAAGTCGGGTTTGGGGAATCCTGAGAGGTGTTGTGGCATCCTGGAGGGGGTTTGGAGGGTCCCAGATGGGGTTTGGAGTGTCTTGCAGGCGTTTGGGGGTCCTGGGTGTGGTTTAGGGGATCATGGGGGGTTTAGCAGGCCTTGTGGGGGTTTGGGGGCTCCTGGGTGGGGTTTGGGGGGTCCCAGGTGAGGTCTGGAAAGTCCTAGAGGGGCTGGGGGCTCCTGGGGGAGACTGGGGGGTCTCAGGTGGGGTTTGGAGGGTTTGGAGGGGGCTTGGGGGGGTCTGAGTTGGGGTTTGGAGGGTCCCAGGTGGGGCTTGTGGGATCCCAGGTGGGGTTTGGAGGGTCCTGGCAGGGTTGGGGGCTCCTGGAGGGGACTGGGGGGGGGGGTCTCAGGTGGCTTTTGTGGGATCCTGGGGGGGTTTGGGGGGTCCCGAGTGGGGTTTGGGGGCTCCTGCAGGGGTTTGGTGACAAGGGACACAGCGTGGGGGGACGACAGATGGGACGAGGAGGTGACAACAGGACCCAGGGGACAGCTGAGCCCTCCAGGGAGGGGACAAAGGGGCCCCCGGGGAGGGCACAGGAGCCACGAGGTCCCCGTCATCTGCCCTGTCCCCTCCCCAGGTGCTGGAGGCGCTGGTGGACGTGGTGGACATCGTGGACAAGCTGTCGGCCATTGTGACCGGGCCCTGCGGGGACGAGTGTCCCCAGTCCCTGAGCCGTCACCTGTTGGGATTCACCAGGGCCCTGCAGGACACCCTGAGGCGCCACTACAGTGCCGCCTCCCTGGGCCACCGCAGTGCCACCTTCCTGGGCCACCACAGCATCGCCATCCTGCACCAGGTCAGTGTCGTCACCCGGAACTCCCATAGTGTCACCTCCCTGGGCTGTGACCGCTCTCAAGGACACCCGGGGTGTCACCTGGGCGCAGGTGACAAAAGTGGTCACACCCTGGCTGGAGTCGCTCTCGGGGCTCTCAGAGAGCTGGGACCAGGTGTGCTCTGGGGCCAAGGGGATGTACAGCCCCTTCAGGGACCAGGACAGTGACGAGGACGGCCAGGTGGGGGTGGCCACCAGGTGGGGACAGGGGGGGTTCGAGGCCCTGGATCTGCTGAAGCGCTTGGAACGCACCTGTGAGGGAGCCAAGGTGTCCCCCTGGGGCCTGGAAAGGTGGTTCCGTGCCCAGGCCACCCAGGAGGGGACAGAGAGGGCGTCTCTCGGTGACATCGAGTTCGTGGTGGCTGCGGTGACCGAGTTCGAGCAGCTGTGGGAGGCCACTGCCCACCTGGCCACGTGTCACCTGCTGGGGACACTCGGGGACATCGAGAGGCTCCTCTCTGGTGGCCCTGGTGGCTCTGGTGGCCCCACAGTGGCCGACTGGTCCCAAAGAGCCAAGGAGGACATCCGGAACCTGCTGGGGAGACCGTGACGTCATTGGGGGGCAGTGACGTCACTGGGGACATCACTGGTGCCGCTTGTCACCTCCCCAGGTGGGATTAGAGATGAATTTGGGGAATTTTCTGGGAATTTTGATTGAGGCTGTCCCAAACCCTGATGGGAATTCCTGGGGTGACATTGCTGGGGACACTTGGGGACATTCAGGGGCACAAAGGAACACTCTGGGATGACTCAGGGACACTTGGGGACACTTGGGAGACACACAGGGACACTCTGAGGTCCTCAGGGACACTTGGGAGACACACAGGGTCACTCTGGGGACACTTGGGAGACACACAGGGTCACTCTGGGGACACTTGGGAACACTTTGGGGACACTTGGGAGACACTTGGGGACACAGGGGCAGGAGGTGGATGAGCCCCCCCAGTGCCTGCAGGAGGGGCAGCAGACCCGGGTTAGAAATGACACCACCAGTGACAATAAGAATGACAACAGAAATTATATCAATGACAATAAGAATGACAACAGAAATTACATCAATGTCAATAGACATTACAATAGAAATTACAATAGAAATTCTATCAATGACAACACCAATGACAATGACAATGACAATATAATTTCCAAGGCACTATTGGCTTTTGCATTCCCGTATCAGCTTTTGCACGTTGTTATTGATCACAGCAATTTCAATGGGGCACAACTTATAATTCCTTTTTTGGCTCAGTTTTTGATTCCATTTTTGATACAATTTGTAATTCCTTTTTGGGTACAATTTATAATTCCTTTTTGGGTACAATTTATAATTGCTTTCAGCTGCTTTTTGCTGTGACATCAGCCATCAGTTTGTGTGTGCACCGTGCAGGTGACAGAAATGGCAGAATAAAAAAATCATTATTATGTGAGATTATATAATTAAAATCTTTAATTTAATGATATTATAATTTACTTTTATTATTATGTTATTTTGAAATTTTAATATAAATTATCTATAATAATGTTATTTATAGTAATAATATTATAAAATCAATATTATATTCCAGACCTTAAGGAAATATTAAAATACAAATTGCCCAATGCCAAAATGCTTTTATATTATAAATTATTGCAACTAACTGTTATATGATGATTGTTATAACTAACTTTTATATTGGAACTTATAACTTTTGTATTTTAACTCTTGCAGCTGAGTTTTATATTGGAACTGTAAAAGAATTTATATTAAATTCTTAAAATGAACTTTTATATTGGAACGGACTTTTATATTGGAACTGTGCTAAATTTTATATTAAACTATGACAAGTCACTTTTATATTGTAATTATTGTAACTCATTTTTCTATTGCAACTGACTCTTCATATTGTAAATTTTACAAGTGACTTTTTACTTTGTGACTGATAATTAACTTTTGTGTTGTAATTATTGGGGAGGATTTTAGGGGGAATTTTGGTGAAATTTTAAGGAAATTTTGGGTGGATTTTAACAGAATTTTGAGGGGATTTTGGTGGAATTTTAAGGGAATTTTGAGGGAACTTGGTGGTGGAATTTTAAGGGAATTTTTGAGCGAACTTGGGGAGGACTTTAGGGGGAATTTTGGTGGAATTTTGAGGGGATTTGGGGTGGATTTTAGGGGAAATTTCGGGTGGATTTGAGGGATTTGTGAGGGGATTTTGGTGGAATTTTTGAGGGAATTCAGGGAAAAGTTTAGGGGGAATTTTGGGTGAATTTTAAGGGGATTTTGGTGGGATTTTGAGGGGATTTTAGGAGGATTTTTGAGGGAATTTTGGGTGGATTTTGAGGAGATTTTGGAGGATTTTTAAGGGAATTTTGAGGGGATTTGGTGAGGATTTAAGGAGGAATTTTGGGCTGATTTTAAGGGAACCGTGAGGTGAGTTTGGTGGAATTTTAAGGTAATTACTGAGGGAATTTGAGGAGGATTTTAGGGGGAATTTGGGGTGGATTTTAAGACGGTTTTGAGGGGATTTTGGTGGAATGTTAAGGGAATTTTGGGGGAATTTGGTGAGGATTTAAGGAGTAATTTCGGGCAGATTTTAAGGGAATTCTGACGCGAGTTTGGTGGATTTTTAAGAGAATTATTGAGGGAACTTGGGGAAGATTTTAGGGTGGGTTTTGGGTGGATTTTAAGGGGATTTTGAGGGGATTTTGGTGGAATTTTAAGGGAATTTGGAGGGAATTTTAGGGAGAATTTTGGAGGGATTCTGAGATGCAGAAAGACAAGTTTGGGGGGTCCCAGGTGCGATTGGAAGGGTCTGGGGAGCGTTTGGGGGGTCCTGGGGAGGTTTTGGGGGCCCCAGGTGGGGTTTGGGGTCCCAGGTGGGGTTTGGGGGGTCCTGGAGGGGATTGGAGGGTCCTGGGGGGGGGTTGGGGGTCCCAGGTGGGATTTGAGGGGTCCCAGGTGAGACTTCCAAACGCCACCTGGGACCCCCCAAATTCCCACATGACCCCCCAAATCCCACCTGGGATCCCCAAACCCCACCTGGGACCATCCATGATGGATGGATGGATGATGATGATGATGGTGGATCAGCGATGATGGATTGATGTTGGACAGGGATGGATCATGGAGGGATGGATGATGATGATGATGATCATGATGATGATGATGATTCAGTGGTGGAAAGGGATGGATCATGGAAGGATGGATGATGTGATGGATGGATCCATGATGATGATGGATAGATGGATGATGATGACAATGACAATGATGATGGATCAATGATCGATGATGATGGATTGATTTTGGACAGGGATGGATCATGGAGGGATAATGATGATGGATGATGATGACAATGATAATGATGATGTATCAACCATGACGGATTGATGGCGGAAAGGGGTGGACGATGTGATGATGATGATGATGATGATGATGATGATGATGGTGATGGATCAATGATGGTGGATTGATGGTGGAAAGGGATGGATGATGATGATGATGACGAGGATGATGATGATGATGGATCACTGATGATGGATCCATGGTGGAAATGGATGGATCATGGAGGGATGGATGATGATGATGACAATGATGAGGATGATGGATCAGCGTTGATGGATCAACGGTGGGAAGAGATGGATCATGGAGGGATGGATGATGATGGATGATGATTAATGGCTGGATGATGATGGTGATGATGATGGTGGTGGATCAGCACTGATGGATCTATGTCGGACAGGGATGGATTTTTGGTCCCCAGTAGGCACATGGAACTGGTGGGTTCCTCACCTTCCCAAGGCATCTTGTGAACCTGAAGAATTGGAGACCTTTGGTTCTCTAAACGTGATTATTTTTCGTGCCAAATTTAACTGTACAGGGAAAGATCAATCTCTGGTGTATCAATGACAGTATCAATGACAATATCAATGACGGTATCAATGACAATATCAATGGCAATATCAATGGCAATATCAATGGCAATATCAATAGCAATATCAATGACAGTATCAATGACAATATCAATGACAATATCAATGGCAATATCAATGGCAATATCAATGACAATATGAACAACAATATCAATGACAATATCAATGGCAATATCGATGGCAATATCAATGACAGTATCAATGACAATATCAATATTCACAGACTCTAAATATGCTTTTGGGGTTGTGCAAACATTTGAAAAAATTTAGGGAAAAAAGGGGGTATCTAAATTCAAAAGGGGAAAAAATCTGGTCCATAAAGAATTAATCAAATTAGTGCTGGAATCCCTGACGAAACCAAAAAAGAAATATCTGTGGTGCACATGAAGGGGCACCAAACAGGAAATTCTTTAGAAATAAGAGGTCACCAAGCTGCAGATCAGGCAGCAAAATTCCTCAAAACTCTGAGGATCCAGTAAAAGTTTTCACTCTCAGTAACACTGATGAGACAGAGAAACCAGTTTATGATCAGATGGAGCAAAAAGCTATAAAAGATCTGGAATTACAACAAGGGAGGAAATTTTTAAACAAAGCATTGGCACAGAAATTATTGGAATAGATAAATTCATTAACCCAGGGGCTCTGCGATCATTTCCTGGGAGAGCATTTATGTGTAGAAATGTACAATTTGGCCAAATCAATTACAGGAAGACGCCCCATTTGCCAGGAAATTAATCAGGAAGTGATGAGAAAAGGCAAAGGGGGGAGTGTTATAAATATGGATTACAAAATCGGCTTTTGGCAAGACGCGTGCTGTCTGATTAATAACTTTAAGGATATGGGATATAAGTTTTTTATTTCTGCTAATAGTAAAAGAAAATTAGGCAGAGTGGTAGAAGGTGATAATGAAGGTGACAATGAAGGTGACAATGGAAGTGACAATGAAGGTGATAATGAAGGTGACAATGAGACCCATCCAGGGACCTTTTTGTATTTCTGACTGTCAGGGTTGTCTGGGATTCCTTTTTTTATTTGTTTCGTTTATTCTTTTGTGTTACAGCATTTCTATTTTTAATATCGCTGTAAATATTTTTAATGTCCCTGTAAATATTTTTAATATCCTCTAGTAAAGAACTGCAATAGTTATTCCCAAAAATCTTTGCCTGAGAGGATTTTAATTGCAAATTTATAATAATTTGGAAAAGAAGAGAGAGGGGTTACATTCCAAAGGAAACTCCAATTATCCTTGGCAGATCCCTCTCTATCCAAACCTAGACAGTAATTAACTTTTAAATTATAACTGACTTTTATATTGTAACTATTCCAAATTCCACATTAAACTACTATAATTAACTTTTAATTACTGTCACTAATTTTCGTACTTTAATTCTCGCGACTGACTTTTATCTCCCAGCTCTCCTGTAATTAACTTTAATATTGGAGCTCTTCAAATTCACTTTTATATCATAATTAACTTTTATATCATAATTAACTTTTATATCATAATTAACTTTTATTTTGTAATTCTTACAACTGATTTTACATTGTGACTCCTGGAATTGACTGTTATTAACTTTTAAACTGTTTTTAAGGGAGTTTTGAGGGGATTTTGGTGGGATTTTAACAGAATTTTGAGGGGATTTTAGTTGAATTTGATGGGGATTTTAAGAGGATTTTAAGGGGGAATTTCAGTTGGAATTTAAAAAGAATTTTGAGGGGTTTGGGGGAGTATTATAGGGGGAAAATTTGGGTGGATTTTGAGGGGATTTCGGTGAAATTTTAAGGGGGAATTTTGGGGGGATTTTAGGGGAAATTCCAGGTGAATTTTAAGGGAATTTTGAGGGAATTTGGGGAGGATTTTAGGGAGGATTTTTGTGGAATTTTGGGTGGAATTTTAAGGGAATTTCGAGGGGATTTTATTTGAACTTTAAGGGGATTTTGGTGGATATTTAAGGGAATTTTGACGGGATTTGGGGAGGGTTTTAGGGGGGAAATTGGTGGGATTTTGGCGGAATTTTAAGGGAATTTGGAGGAGATTTGTGAAGGGTCTTACGGGGAAATTTCGGGTGGGTTTTAAGGGGATTTTGAGGGGATTTTTGAGGAATTTAAAGGGAATTTTGAGGGGATTTGGGGCGGGAATTCTGGAGGGGGGGGAATCCTGTGGGGGATCTGAGGGAATTTGAGCGGGATTTTTTTGGAATGGACGATAAGGGAATTTCGGGGGCATTTCTGGTGGAATTTTGGGTGGATTCCGGTGGAATGTTGTGAGGATGTGGGGGGAATTTTGGGGCAAATTGGAGATTTTAAAGGGACGGTTCGGGGCCAAGGGAAGGGCGGAACTGCCCATAACAAAGATGGCGACGAAGCCTCATCTCGTGCGATCTCGCAAGATCCTGCGGACGAGGGGGAAGCACCGGCACGGCCGGACCAGACAGACCCCTGAGGCTGCCGAGGGGTTTTTAAGGTGAATTTGTGCCCTTGGAAGTGGGTTTGGAAGCTCTTGGGAAGATCTGGGCACTCCAGACTGGATTTGAAACCTGTTTGACCCGCCAGTGTGAGGGAGGACCTCGGGAAAAGGGCGGAAGTGCCCGAGAAGAAAATGGCGGCGGGGATTCATGTGTGATCTCGCGAGATTTGTCACTGGTTGTGCCGGATGTTTCGGGCGAGCCCCTGAGGGGTCTCCAGGCTGGATTTGGGGCTTTAAGCTCAATTTCGGGCTTTTTAGGCTGAATTTCTGAGCTTTATATGTGTGAAAAACGAGGTTCACCTTTTAGTAAATTTTAAGAAATATGTTTAATAAAATAATTAAGACAATTAGGAGATAAGAAAAAGCCAGTTACGGCCGGCCGGGTGACTTGGCATTCAGCCAAGTCCACATTTTGCCTTCTCAGAGTCGCTCGTTAAATACTCTTTCTGTTACATCGATATATGAATATTCATAAAATTCCATAAACTAGTTTCCATATTCTAGGAACTGTTTTACATGGCCCCTCCTTGGGTTCGCCTTTTTAGAGCATGCGTGTTTCGTGGCTGTGTCCTTTTTATCGCGTCCAGTTTGGGCCTTGGTCCGTGCTTTCTTTAGGTGGTAGATGTTGATAGGTAGTGCATCAATAGAAGGGTCCTCTTTACATTTTTGCTGAATGTTATCCCAACCAAACAGACAGTTTAAGCATATTGCATCAGCTATTACCACTATACCTACTTTTCTAAAAGCAGAATTAAAAACTTACATTCTATATATTCTATATCCTTACCACAACATTATTTACTATAACACATATCTTGCGAAAAGCCAACTTTATATAAAATATATATAACAATTCTTCCCCTTTTCTCTTTATAATTCATTTGGCTTGAGCCATATTCTTTGTTTTCTAGCTTCCATTATTTGTTCATTTTTTTCATAGATCAATTTTGCTTCTTCAAAGGGGTCTATTACATCATTTTGCTTCTTTAACACCATAATCCTTTGAGCCGTTCCGGATGTGGTCAATTTTGAGTCTGTAGGTACTGTTACCACTTGCATGCCTTGAACTACATTTGTAATCAGCCGAATAAAACAGGGAATTAAACAAGGAAGGAATATTAGGCCAGCAGTAGCACATAAGAGAAAAAATCCTAGTTTTTTCTACCACTCTATTTTCAGTAAATTATCCCACCAGCTGCTTTTTAGCATTGATTCCCACTTTTGGACTGGCACATGAGCTACTTTTCTGATATCATTGACTATATCCAGAACAGCATCTCTGTTGTCATCTATTTTCAAACAACAATTTGATGTATTAAATTTTTCACAAACACCTCCTTCTTCAGCTAGTAAATAATCTAAAGCTAGCCTATTTTGATATACTGCGGCCTTTGTTTGGCGTTGTTGATTTGATATTAATTCCAATGCCTGCCTGGTTTTATTTGTTATTATTTCTACAACAGCTTGGAGTCTTATGATGCGGTTCAGCATGTAAATTGGGGTCCGATATCCCCAACTCCCATTCTGTGCTTAGGTGGCTGGCCCATATGTTTTCAATATGCGTTCAGGGGGCCATTCATCATCCCCCCATTTCTGGAATCCTCCAATTACATCCCTTTTATTTCTTTTTAAGTCTTCATAAACTGGTATCCCTAATTGATCTCCCTTTGGTTTTGGTAAAAGAAAGAATTTTGGTTGTATAATTCCTAAAGTGCAGCTCCTTTTCCACTTAGAGGGGAGTCTTGGGTATGCTCTCTTTTCACATATCCAAAATAAGCCATCTGGTGCCTTCTAATAATCTTTTTCCTGTTGATTTATATTCTCTCAAAATTTGGATACTTTTGGGATCCCAAAATAGGGATTTTTTTCTGTGTCATTACATTGAAAAAGTTCATTTACTCTATTATATTTACAATTTTCCCCCTTTGTTTTCTTTTGAGTCCAATACTTAGTTGGTTTCTCTGGTATCCACTAAGTAAAAGTTCCATTGCTTACTTTATATCTTTTACAGGGAGTGTTTCCCACTTTATTAAGAAAATTTTTCCCATCGCGCTAGAGACATTCTTTACCTATTACTGTTGAGCTTAGAATCCACCCTTTTGGTTGGTTTTCCCCTTTTGTATTTGTCTGGTTCCACTTAAGGAGTTTAATTGGGCCTAAGCTACTGCCTTTCTATGGCCATTCCTCTGACATCAAAGCTCCTCTACAGACCTAGCAGTTGGTTATGTTAAGTTCTTTGCTTATTCTTTCCCTTAGTTCCACAAACAGATTTTTCCTTTGTCTCAAGATATCCATTTCTTTTTTTAATTGCTGGTCTAGTTTTGTATACAAATTTTGGAGTGAGATTTGTACTGGTTTTGATTGCTGTGCTGGCTTTGTCTTTTTGTTTACCAGTTGTTCTTTTACTAAATCTTGGACCTTACTCCCAACAGCATATGTAAAACAAATCCATCTTTCTCCTTTTGGACATTTATTTTCCAACTTGTCACCACTTGTTCCCAAGTTTTCCACAATCCAATATTTTTTCCCATTATGAGTACAACTATCTAATTTGGATGGGTTATAGCAGTGACTGTTGATATGGGAATGTGTAATAAGGAAGGAACCTCGGTGTTTTTCTATGTATAACCTTTGATAGCATCTGTGGCATGGCTTTGCCGATATCTCATAAGGGAAAAGACAAAGAATGAGTGACAGAAGAAGGAATGACAGAGGTCTGGTATGGCTTATACCTCTACCCTCTATGCCTATGGGGTTGCAACCCACAGCAGGAGTAGATGATCTTCTTGGTGGCAAGTACAGCGGCCAACCCAGTCTTGCCCTCTATTTCCTTGTCACTTCCTTTTTGCTAATTTCCGGGCAAATTGTCTTTGACTTACTGTTTCTCAGGTATTTTCTCACTTAGCAGTCGCTAGTAATTCTCATACACAAAGTAAAGTTACTATTTCAGCTCTTAGTGGTTTAACCAGGATGGGGAATAAATTTGTCCTTCAACACTTTATACAATAGGTGTGTTATTTTATGAATTTACAATACCAAATTTTATTTTTAACTTAGCTAGCATGTTCAGTATTGGGATGAATTCGGCAGGTTATAGAACTTTTGTTCTGATGAGAGTATTAACTCCTCTTCTTCTGTGTATAAGTCTTAAGGAGAGAATATGAGAATCCTCTGACCAAAACCAGTCTTAATTCTTCTGTTTGACATGGAAGTGTTTCTCTATGGGGAGAATAATGGAGATATTTTGGAGTTCTTCTAGGCAGGGCTTGAAACTACTGATATAAGTTTGCTCTTATTTCCCAATTAGGTATGATTCTTATATATTTCTTGGGTTATTTAGGTTCTTCCCAGTTCATTATTACTTAGTCTTCTTTTAAGAGTCAGTTTAGTATCACTCGGTTCAGATGTTACAGTCCATTCCTTCGGTTCTTCTACGGGTCTTTTGATTCTGCTGGCGTGGATCCACCTTTGTTCTTTGGTTCGGACCGTAGCCTCAGTTGTCAGTAGTACTTGAAAAGGACCTTTTCATTGTGGAGTTAAAGATTGTTCTTTCTAAGTTTTAACTAGTACCCACTCCCCTGGATGAATATTATGGATTTTAAAGTCTAAAGGTGCAGTTTGAGGGAGTATCCCTTTCAATCGCAGATCTTTAAGGGTTTTTGCAATTGTATTTACATATTGCTTAACACTCATTTCTCCTATATCATATGTGGCTGTTTCATGTTTGGTGGTCAGAAAGGGTAATCCAAACATCATTTCATAAGGTGACACTCCTAAGTCTGACTTGGGTTGTGTGCGAATTCTCAGTAAAGCCAAAGGTAGGCATTTTACTCATGACATTTGGGTTTCAATTACTAATTTTGTTAAGGTTCTCTTTAGAGTCTGGTTCATCCTCTCTACTCTACCTGAACTTTGTGGATGCCATGGGGTGTGTAATTCTCATTTTATTCCTAAGGTTTGAACTATTTGCTGTAAGACTTTTGATGTGAAATGTGTTCCTCTGTTTGAGTCTATCTTATTAACCATTCCATACTTGGGAATAATTTGTTCTAAAAGGGTCTTACATACTACATTGGCGGTGGCTTTGACTGTGGGAATAGCCTCTACCCAATGAGTCAGGTGGTCTGTTATTACTAATAAAAACTTCTATTTTTGTATCTGAGGAAGTTCAGTAAAATCCACTTGAATATTTTGAAATGGTCGGAGAGCTAACTCTCGACCTCTTAGTGTTGTTTTTCTCATTACCTTTTTATTTACCTTCTGGCAAATTATACATCTTTCAGTTACTTGTTTTGCCAATCCAAAAATCCCAATACACCCATAATTCCTTAGAAAGTGATCACACAAAGCTTGAGTACCCCAGTGTGTTTTTTGATGTATGTTTTCTAATATTTTCTTAGTGAGTGGCTTATTAAGTAACTGCCTCCTATTAGGAAGTTTCCATCTCTTTGATTCATCTGACTTCCCCCCTATTTTTCTTAATTCTTCTTCTTCTGCTTTACTGAATTTTGGAGTTTCCAACTCTTTCTCATTTGAAGTCAGAATTAGTTTAACCTTTTTGGTCCCATTCTTTGCTGCATCTTTTGCTTCTTGATCTGCCAGATTATTTCCCCTTATTTCTGGGGTCATTCCCTTTTGATGCCCTTTGATGTGTACCACAGCTATTTCTTCAGGCAATTTTAGTGCTTCTAGGACTTCCAAAATAAGGCTCTTATGTATCAACCCTCTTCCTTTTGAATTGAGTAATCCCCTTTCTTCCCAAATTTTTCCAAAAGTGTGTACTACTCCAAAGGCATATTTTGAATCAGTATATATAGTTCCTTTTTTATGTGCCAAATATTCTAGTGCTCTTTTTAGAGCGTATAATTCACAAGCTTGGGCTGACCAGTTTGAAGGTAACTTTCCTTTTTTAATGGTTTGCATATTTTTCCCATTCACCACAGCATACTCTGACATTCTTTTCCCTTGTATACACCTGGAAGAACCATCCACATGTATTATTTCCCCTTCTAAGAGGGCTTGCTTTTCGAGATCTTCTCGTACTTTAGTTTGGTACTGGATAATTTCTAAACAATTATGTGTTAAGTCACTTTTTGGTTCTTCATATAAAAATTGTGCTGGATTTAAACTCTTGTTTACTTCTAATATCAGATCATCACTATTTATCAGGATTGCTTCATATTTCAACATCCTAGAGTCTGTTAACCATTTTTCTGCCTTCTGGTTTAATATACTTGGAATCGCATGAGGTGTACACACAACTAGTTTACTTCCAAAAGTAAGCTTACGGCTCTCTTCTACTAGGATTGCAGTAGCTGCTATAGCTTGAATACACACCGGCCAGCCGTGGCTCACTGGGTCTAACATCTTTGATAGATAAGCTATTGGTCTCTTCACTCCTCCCCACTCTTGAACCAGGACTCCATGGGCTACTCCACTTTCTACATTTACATACAAATGAAAAGGTTTTTCTAATGAGGGTAAGCTCAAGGCTGGCACTGAGGCTAGTTTCAACTTTAATTTTTCTAATTTATCATCATCTTTCTTGGTCCACTTTATATTATCTCCCTCTGTTAGTTTTCCATATAAAAATTTTACTGTTTGTGTATATCCTTTAATCCATAATCTGCAATATCTCAATAATCCAAGTAGTTTCCTTATTTCCTTTTTTGAAGAAGGCGGAGGGAGGGATAAAATTCCTGCAATTCTGTCAGGGTTTAATTTTCGGCTACTTTTGCTTATTAAGTGTCCAAGATATTTCACTTCAGATTCTACAAATTGCAGTTTCTTTTTTGATACTCTTAATCCTTTTTCCCCAAGAAAATTCAAAAGTTTTATGGTAGCTTCCCTAACTTCAGCTTTAACTTCCTCTGATAATAAGAGATCATCTACATATTGTATAATTTGAATTCTAGGAGGAGTAGGGAAAGTTTGTAATATTGTTTCTAAAGCCTGTCCAAATAAGTTGGGAGACTTAGAAAAACTTTGTGGCAATCTAGTCCATCTTAATTGCTGCTTCCTTTCAGTATGTGGATCTTCCCATTCAAAGGCAAAGATATTTCGGCTTCCCTCTGCTAGTGGACACGCCCAAAAAGCATCTTTTAGATCCACTACACTAAACCACTGATGCTGGGGTGGGACCTTACTTAGAAGAGTATAAGGATTGGGTACCAGGGGATAATGGGTCTGGGTTTTTTTGTTAACCTTCCGTAAGTCTTGTACTAATCTATAATTCCCATCAGGTTTTTTTACTGGTAGAATAGGGGTATTATGAGGAGACATACAAGGTTCTAATGTCCCATCCTTTATTAGTCTTTCTATTACCGGCTTTAAGCCTTCTCGCCCTTCCAAGGATATCGGGTACTGACGTACACGTATAGGACTTTCTTCTCTTTCAATTGTGACCCTTATGGGGTCTATGTTCAATCCTCCCCTATTTCTTTCTCCAGCCTAGACTTTTTTGTTAATTTTATCCTCATCCTTTTGGTCAAGTTTTAAAATTTTAGCTGTCATTTTCTCTTTTTGTGGTATGACCCCTATTCCCAATTCTACTTGTAAATCTCTCCTTAATAAATTGCTACTTGCCTCAGGGACTAATAAGACATCTCCCATCCAAATTCTAGTTTTACCTTCTATCACCACATCTTTAATAACAGGAACTGTAAAACTTTCTCTTTTTGCCCCTGACACCTTTACAGTGTCTTTACTTACACTATAACCTGTGGGAACATTTAGTAAGCATGTTCTTTCGGCACTTGTATCTACAACAAATTCTATTTCCTCCTTTTGGGGACCCACTTTTAAAGTTATCAAAGGCTCTTGATGGTATTTGTCTCCTAAAAAATAGAGCTTATGACTCCCCTATTCCTCTTCTTGGTTTATCTCTCTGAAAATTTTTAGATCCTTTTTTCGATGGGGACACTCACGTTTGTAATGTCCCTTCTCCCCACAAAAGAAACAGACATTCGTAGAGTGCTCCTGAGATTTTGTTTGTATACGGACTCTGTTTTTTTCCTTTTCTTTGTCTTTACTACCTGAATACTTAGGAGTGGTACTTGGGGGCTTTGTTCTTTTTTGGAGATTATTTTCTCGCATCATGGCTACCATGATCTTAGCTTCTGCTTTGGCTTTTTCTTCATCTCTTTTAACATAAACTTTTTGGGCCTCTCTTAATAAATCATTTAATGATTTTTCATGCCAATCTTCCATTTTTTTCAGCTTTCTTTTAATATCTGGCCAGGCATGAGTAACAAAATTAACTCTCAATAAAGCTTGTCTAGCAGGTGTTTCAGGATCTATTCCAGAATATTGTTTCATATTTTTCTTGAGTCTCTCAAGCCAATCAGTCGGTGTTTCCTCTTTCTCCTGCTGTCCTTCAAAGGCTTTCTTGGCATTCTGCCTTCGTGGTACAGCCTCTTTTATTCCTTTGATTATCAAGTTACGATAATCATTCATAGATCTCCGTCCCGCCTCATCATTATGATTCCAATTTGGGGTTTCTATTGGCATTTTTTTGGTCTCTTGGTTCTCTCTGCGGGTTTTCCCTCTCCCAGATCCTTATACCAGCAGCTCTAATCATCTGTCTTTCTTCTTGGGAAAAAATAATCTTCATAATTGATTGTAACTCTGCCTAAGTAAAAAAAATTTGGCCTTAAGAAGAGGTCTAATTGCTCTGAAACACCTACAGGATCTTCCAATAAGCCTTTAATTTCCTTTTTAAAACTCCTGACTTCTGAAGAAGTCAAAGGGTCATTTACAAATCTTGTACTTCCGCCTCCTATGGGGACTTCTCGTAATGGGAATAAATTAATCTCTCTATCCCAGTTTTCTTGTTTTTTATCTTTATGTTGGTGTGGTGTTTCTCCTTTAAAAGGAGAAATCTTTTGGCCGGTAGCAGGTGTCGTTCTTATGGGGACGGTGGCAAAGGCAGGGGCGGCTGCGCCGGGCAGAGAGGGAGGAGTGGGGACAGGGGTCCGCCCCGAGGCTGGGTCCTCCCGGGAGGGGAGGGGGTTAGCGGGGGCTACTGTCGGAACCGCCGACAGGGCAGGGTTTTCCGGCGGAAACCAAATCGGGGCATGGATCTTTTGCACGTGGTCTACGCTCGGCACCGCTGGAGTTCTCGGGGGCAAAGCCGCTGGGGCCGGGACAGGCGGAGCAGCCCCGGGCGGGAGAAGGGTGGCTGAAGTGCCCGTGGCTGGGGCAGGTGGGGTTTCTGGCAGAGCTGCTGCAGCCCATGCCGCCGGAACCGAAGCTGGGACATGTCCCGACATGTCTATTGGAGCGACCCCCGGCCATGAGGGCTGGCTCGGAGCAAACACAGGTGCCGTGGACGGCTGGGCATCCAGCGGTGCGGGAACAGCGTACGGGGGGGCAGCCGCTGGGACAGGGGCTAAGGCGGGCGGGGGGCCCGAATACGGGGGGGCGGCCGGCAGGGAAACGGGGTTGGCTGGGGGGGGCAGCAGGGCTGGGGGAGAAAGCGGCGCGGCAATAGGGGCTTGTGGGGCATCTGGCAGAGCTAGTGGGGGCAAAAATTTTAATACATCTAGGCCCTTTTCTCTTTTTTTCCCTTCTTTCTCTGTCTTTGGGGTTTCGGATAATTTAAAAATCCTTATCCCCATAGGGTCCATGTCTCCTTTCTAGCAGGCAGCATATTTTTTTTCTTCTGGATTAAGCGGTTCTTTTGAATTTATAAACATATTTAAAGCTTGACAAATCCATCCTTCAAAAGAACCATATCTGGGCCAATAAATATGGTCAGATCTTATTTCTCTTTTTGT
Organism: Zosterops lateralis; assembly: GCF_965231275.1. Taxonomy (NCBI): domain Eukaryota; kingdom Metazoa; phylum Chordata; class Aves; order Passeriformes; family Zosteropidae; genus Zosterops; species Zosterops lateralis. Next base: position 19,826 of record NW_028154580.1, read on the forward strand.
CCATTCAATCATACAGTATTGAATCATTTTTACTTTGTCTTTTTTCTTTGTACTAGGATCCAGATCCCAATTTGCTAGCATAACTCCTAAAGGGCTATCTTGGGGTATTTCTGCTGGTAACTCCTTTTTTTCCTTTTTTCCAAAACTCCAATTCTTACTAAGTTTCTGTCCCATTTTTAGGATTTTGTTTAGTTATTGTTCGGTCTCTCTTTTCTTTATCTAACAGCCTGAACACCACCTTTTTCCCTTCCCCCTCCCCGAGGCACAGAAACTCTTTACTTTTTATCTCAGTAGTACAGTACTATGTGTTGTATGCACAGTTTTTTTTAACACAAAAATTCCCTTTTTTTTTACTTCAGCATTCTATATTACACATACATTCCCTCACCCCACTTACACAATTTTTATTTCTTTTATTATTATTATTATTATTTTATATATGCATATATATATATCCCGTTTTCCCAGTGGACTGTATAGGAAAACTATTGGCTCCCTCTCTGAAGGGTCTAAACCCTCCCCGGACCGTCCCAGCCACTCGGGGTTTTTTACAACCCCCTTTTTCCTCTGGGATCCCGTCCAAAACACTTGGGGGTCACTTTCACACTTTTTTTCTTTCACTTCGCTTCCTTACTGGCCATTTCTCTCGCGAGATAATGGAAACGCAGCCTCAGAAGCTCCCACTTGCTTCACCAGTCTGGAGTAGCCAGCCAGTGTCTCATTCACACACCACGCAGACCCCCTTTAACTCGCTCCCCTGAAAGTTACTTACAGTCGTTTTCTTTTTCAGGTTTTTTGTGCACGAGGTTTTTACGGAGCAAAAAAATACTGCAGTTTTAGGGAGCCTTTTCCCTTTTCTTTACTTGCTTTTTCTTTCTCCTTGCTTGTCTCTTCGGATGTTTACCTGCAATCCCCAATTCTTACCAGGAAAAACAAAGTTTTGGGCCGCCAAAAACCCAGGCGGGGCGCCTCCCTCGCTCTGGAATTCTTGGGGTTTCAGGGTCGAGGTATATCCCGGACGAGCCCCCAAATTGTGAAAAACGAGGTTCACCTTTTAGTAAATTTTAAGAAATATGTTTAATAAAATAATTAAGACAATTAGGAGATAAGAAAAAGCCAGTTACGGCCGGCCGGGTGACTTGGCATTCAGCCAAGTCCACATTTTGCCTTCTCAGAGTCGCTCGTTAAATACTCTTTCTGTTACATCGATATATGAATATTCATAAAATTCCATAAACTAGTTTCCATATTCTAGGAACTGTTTTACATGGCCCCTCCTTGGGTCCGCCTTTTTAGAGCATGCGTGTTTCGTGGCTGTGTCCTTTTTATCGCGTCCAGTTTGGGCCTTGGTCCGTGCTTTCTTCAGGTGGTAGATGTTGATAGGTAGTGCATCAATAGAAGGGTCCTCTTTACATTTTTGCTGAATGTTATCCCAACCAAACAGACAGTTTAAGCATATTGCATCAGCTATTACCACTATACCTACTTTTCTAAAAGCAGAATTAAAAACTTACATTCTATATATTCTATATCCTTACCACAACATTATTTACTATAACACATATCTTGCGAAAAGCCAACTTTATATAAAATATATATAACATATGGAATTTGGGTTTTCCGAGCTGGATTTGAAGCCTCCGTGCCCCGCCAGCCCGAGAGGATCTCCGTGGAGCGGGCGGAGGTGCCCGAGACCAAAATGGCGGCGGGGGTTTCATGTGTGATCTCGCGAGATTTGCCGCGGGAAGGGGGTGGCTGCGCTGCTTGATTCGGGCGGGCCCCTGAGGGGACTCCAGGCTGAATTTGGGGATTTTTAAGCTGCGTTTCGGGGGGTTTTAGCTGAATTTCGGGGCTTTATGTTTGCTATAAACGTGTATTATAAAATTGGCTTTTCGGAAGATGTGTGCTTATGATTAATAACATAGTAAGGATATAGGATATAAGTTTATTTCTGCTATTGGTAAAATAAGATTAGATATAATGGCAGTAGTTGATGTAAGTATGCTTAAACTGTCTGTTTGGTTGGGATAACACCCAGTGAACATGTAAAGAAGACTCTGCTATTGATATATCAACTATCAGCATCTCCCATCTGAAGAAAACATAAACCAAAGCCCAAACTAAAAGTGATAATAAAGACACAGCCCAGAAAAACAAATGCTCTAAAAAGGCAAAACCCAAGGAGGGACCATGCAAAACAGTTCCTGGAATATGCAAAACAGTTTATGGAATTATATGAATATTCATAAACTGTTGTTATAAGAAGGGTATTTAAAAAATGTCTCTAAGATAGCAAAGTGTGGACTTGGCTGAATGCACTTGGCTTTTTTTATCTCCTAATTGTCTTAATTATTTTATTAAACATATTTCTTAAAATTTACCAAAAAGTGAACCTCGTTTATCACAGTGACACCGGCAGGGGGCGCTCCAGAGGGGGGGCGGGGACTGGGAATGGCGCGGGAACCGGAGCGCGGGAAAAGGGGGCGTGGCCTGGGGGGCAACGAATGGAGTCGCGGGATGTCCCCGCAGTGTCCCCAACAGGACATGGGGGGGGCACTTGGGACTTGATGGGGACATGGGGGGACATCGGGGTCCCGTTGGGGACGCTCAGGGTGACATTGGGGACCTCGTGGTGGCCCCGCGGGCGGGGGGCGGGGCCATGTCGGTGACGTCACCTCTTCCTGTTTGCTCCCGGCCGCGCCACATCCCCGCGTGTCCGCGACTGTCACCGGGTCTTGTTTGCCCCCGGAGTGTCCCCAGAGTGTCCCCAGAGTGTCCCCTGCGGCCATGGAGCCCTGGGAGGTGCGACGATTTCGACACTGGGTGCAGGTAGGAGACAGGGGGGTCCCAAAGGGGACAGGAGGGCGTGGGGGGAAGGGAGGAGGTGACAGAGGGGTGGAGGGGACCGAGGGTGGCGGGTGGGGGGCAATAGCGGGGGGTGGCAGAGGGGGCGAGGGAGTGACAAAGGGACAGCTGACCCCTCCAGGGAGGGGACAAGGGAGACCCTGGAAGAGACACAGGGGCCACCCCAGGAGGCCACAAGTGCCACGAGGTCCCTGTCACCTCCCCTGTACATTTCCCAGGATCTGGAGGCGCAGGTGGCCGTGGTGGCCACCCTGGGCGAGCTGGTGGCCACTGTGACCGCACCACATGGGGATGTGCAGCCGCTCCTGTACCCAGAGTCCCTGCACACAGCCCTGTGGAAATTCATCTGGACCCTCCGGGACACCCTGCGCCAGCACAGTGTCACCTCCCTGCGTCACCACCGTGTCACCTCCCTGCGCCAGGCCGTGGCCACCCTCAAGGCCACCCCGGGGGCTCCCCAGGCCGATGTGAGAGCCACGGCCAGAGCCTGGAGGGAGTCGGTGGATGCGCTCAAGGAGAGCTGGGACCAGGTGTACAGGGAGGCCGAGGAGATCTTCAACTCCTTGGACAGCGAGGACACAACTGAGGCCACCAACGAGGACCCTGCCGAGGCCACCACCACTGGCCTGGCCGGGGACCTGTGGGATGAGACCCCCCCTGGCCTGGGGACAGCTGGGGACAGCCTGGTGGCCGTGGCCCTGCAGCCATCAGTGGCCCTGCCCTCGGCAGTGGCCACACACGATGTCCCCGTGGCCACAGGGCAGGTGGGGGCGGCCACCAGGAGGGGACAGCGGGTGCAGGAGACCCGGGAGCTGCTGGGGCGCTTGATACACACGTGTGAGGAAGCCTGGCCCTGGTTCCCCTGGGACCTGCACCAATGGCTCAGGTACATCGAGGACACCTGGGAGGGGACAGAGCAGCTGTTCTGGGATGACCTCGAGCACTTGGTGGCCGATGCGGCCGAGTTTGAGTGGCTGTGTGAGGCCAGTGCCCGCCTGGCCAGGCGTCACCTGCTGGGGACACTCAGGGACATCCAGAGGCTCCTCTCGAGTCCCTGTGGTGGCTCTGGTGGCCCTGGTGGCCCTGGTGGCCGCACAGTGGCCAAGCGGTGCCAAAGAGCCATCGAGGACATCCCGAGGCTGCTGGGGGGACAGTGATGTCACTGATGTGACATCATAGGGGCAGTGACGTCATTGGGAACGTCGTTGGTGTCACTTATCCTTTACTCCTCACCACATGGGATTTGAGACAAATTTGGGGAATTTTCCAGGAATTTTCACTGAAACTGTCCCAAATCCTGATGGGAATTCCTGGGGTGACATCACTGGGGACGATCAGGGTAGCAAGGGCAGGGGGTGAATGAGCCCCCTCAGTGCCTGCAGGAGAAGCGCCGGACCTGCGTGATAAATGACAATAGAAATGAAAAGATGAATGAGAATATCAATGACAATATTAATGACAATGCAATATTGGCTTTTGCATTCATGTATCGGCTTTTGCATATTGGTATTGATGACAAAGATTTTGAGATGGTACAATTTATAATTCCTCTCAGCTGCTTTTTGGTATAACATAATCTATTAGTTTATGTGTGCATTGTATAGCCAACATAAATGGCAGCATAATAAATTGAATAAAGGATTGAATGGTCTGTGTAAAAACCGGTGTGGATCTGTATGGACCAGTATAGAACAGTATGGACCAGCATAGACCAGTATGGGCCAGTATAGGCCAGTATGAACCAGTATGGACCAATGTAGACCAGTACACACCAGTTTGGATGAGTTGGGCTCTGGGCCAGGCACGGGCTGGCCGTGGGGCTGATGGTGCTGTGTGCGGCCGTGTGGGAGTAAAAACCAGTTCAGACCAGTATAGACCAGTATGTGTACATACAGACCAGTAGGGACTTCTACCTGCCCTGACCAGTATAGACCAGTAGGAACCAGTTCAGGCCAGTTCAGACCTTCCCCTGTCCCGGGATGGGGACACTGGGAGCGGACTGGGGACACTGGGCTGATGCCATGGGTGGCACTGGGGACACTGGGGTGACCCTGGGATGGCTCACTGGGGTGGTGGCACTGACACGGTGACAATGGGAGTGGGGACACTGTGGTGAAACTGGGGACACGGGGCTGGTGACATTGCTATGGTGACGCTGAGGCAGGGGCACTGGGATGGCAACTTTGCTCTGGGGACAATGGGGCAGTGACATCACGTGTCTGCGACTGTCACTGGGTCCTGTTCACCCCTCGGCCTGTCCCCAGAGTGTCCCCAGAATGTCCCCAGCAGCCAGGGAGCCGCACAAGGTGCCACAATCCTGATGTGGGGGGCTGGGAGGGGACATGGGGGGATGCGGGGGGTGGCAGGAGGGGACAGGAGGGCATGGGAGGAAGGGGTGACAGATGGGTGAAGGCACCAAGGGTGACAGGGGGGGACAGCAGGGGGTGGCAGGGAAGTGGCAGGAGTGGATGAGGGGGTGACAAAGGGACAGAGGGGACAGCTGAGCTGTCCAGGGAGGGGACAAAGGGGAACCTAGGAGGCCATAAGGACCCCACCACCTCTCCTGTCCCCTCCCCAGGTGCTGGAGGTGTTGGTGGCCAGTCTGGGTGAGCTGGCAGCCACCGTGACCGCCCCACGCAGGGACTCTGTACCCACCGTGTACCCAGAGTCCCTGCACAAAGGCCTGAGGAAATTCATCTGGGCCCTGCGGGACACCCTGGACCACAGTGGTGTCACCTCCCTGCGCCAGCATGGTGTCACCCCCCTGGGCCAGGCCTTGACCCTCCTCGAGGCCACCCCGGAGGCCCCCTGGGCCCATGTCCTGTGACAGCCGAGGTCAGAGCCCGGCGGGACTCAGTGAAGGTGCTCGAGGTTGAGCGGTACCTGCTGCACGCGGAGGCCACTCAGCTCCACATGGGAGGACGAGGCCCTGGAGATGATGAGGCGCTTGGTGGCCATGTGTGACAGAGCCACCCTGTTTCCCCAGGAGCTGCTGCACCGGCTCGGGGACATTGAGGTCACTCTGACCAAGACAAGGGAGGTGACCCCTGATGTCCTCGAGGACTTGGTGGCTGCGGTGGCCAAGGTGAGCGGCTGTAGGAGGCCAGCGGCTGCCTGACCCTGCATCACCTTCTGGGGACACTTGGGAACATCCACGGCCTCCTCTCCAGTCCCCACGATGGCCCCGATGGCCCCGGTGGCCGAGCGGTGCCAAAGAGCCATCGAGGACATCCCGGGGCTGCTGTGGGGACAGCGACGTCCTGTCATTGGGGCAGTGACGCCATTGGGGACATTGCTGGTGTCACACATCCTCTCCTCTCTCCCTGCATGGTGTTTTAGACAAATTTCAGGAATTTTCCAGGAGTTTTCATTGAAATTGTCCCAAATCCTGATGGGAATTCCTGGCCTGGTGTCACTGGGGACACTCTGAGGACACTCTTGGGATGCCCATGGAGGCGAGGGCGAGGGGGTGAATGAGCCCCCTCGGTGCTTTGCAGGAGGGGCAGCAGACCCGGGTGTGATTTGGGGGGCCAGGAGGGTCCTGGGCAGCCCCTGCCACCCCCGATCACGGCTCTGCTGCTGAGCACTGACCCCGCCCTGGGACCCCCCAAATCTACACCTGCACCCCCTTCAGTGGAGCTGGTGCCTGGAGAGGCTCCTGGAACAGAGGCTGGACAGAGTGAAATGAACAAAACAGGGATTTATTGAAAGGGTTCAAAGGAGTCACTTGGGGCAGCACAAGAGCCTGGCCAGAGTTACACCCAGGATGTACCGAAAATGGACGCAGGATGGACCCAAAACGGATCAAAGTGTACCCAAATGGACTGATGATGGACCCAAAATTGTCCTAAGATGGACCCAGGATGGATGGACCCAGAATGGACCCAAGATGGAGAAAAATGGACTCAAAATGGACCCAAGATGGACTGAAGAGTCACCCATAATGGACCCAAAAGGACCCAAAATCAATGCAGGATGGACCCAAAATTGACCCAAGAAGGACCCAGGATTACAGTGGCTTCCTCCCAGGTGTTGCTGCCTTGGCCAGCCCTGGCACCACTGCAACACAGGGGTCTTTGAGCCAGTGAAGCAGAGTCACTACTAAGGCAGAGATGAATTGAGAAATGGGACCCTCCTTTGAGACAGCAACTGAGGTTTCCACCTCAGGGCCGAGGCTCCGAGTAACAGGGAGACAGACGGAGGGACCTCGAACACCTGAGAGTTACAGCTTTTAAAGGGGGGAAGGAACACGTGGGACGGCAGAGCATGGGGACCAATGACAGGGACTCAGGCTGCATAATATAACTTGTAGAAGGGGGAAACCCTGACTCTAACCCATCACCCAGGACTCTTCCCAGAAGTTTCCAGACACTGGGAGAGGTCTCTGGTTGAATGGCAGGGCCAGGTGCCATGTAAACAACAAGATTGACAGGTAACTGCTTTATGGTCCTAAGAATAGGGAGAATAAGGGGTAACAGGGCATGAACTATGCAACATTAACACATAACATATTAGCAAAGGATAATCATTAGCACTCATTAACCCACTGCCACACAGGATGGACCCAAATGGATCCAAAATGGACCCAAAAATGGACCCAGGATGGACACAAAATGGACCCAAGATTGATCCATAATGGAATCAAAAGGAACTAAAATCAATACAGGATGATCCCAAGATGGACCCTAAATGGACCCAGGGTGCATTCCAGTCATGAGTTTGGCACTTTTATAAGTTTTGGTTTATTTCCATACTGGGGTCAATTATCCAATTACAGCTCCAGGTGATGAAGTCTCAAGACAATGGGGTGGGGACACTGGGCTGGGGACACTGGTATGGGGACAATGGGGCAGTGGCACTGGGCTGGCACTGGGAGCACTGGGCTGGTGGCACTGGGACAGGGCTGAGGACACTGGGCTGGAACTGGGTTGGTGACACGGGGCTGGTGGCACTTGGGTGGTAACAGTGGGACAGAACTGGGGACATTTGGTTGGGGACACTGGGATGGGATTGGTGACACTGACACACAACTGGGGACACTGGGGCAGGAATGCTGGGACAGGACTGGTGGCATTGTGTTGGTGAAACTGGGATGGAACTGGTGACACTGGAGTGGTGACACTGAGGCAGCCTTGGGGACAGTGGGCTGGTGGCACTGGGACAGGGCTGAGGACACTGGGACAGGGAAACTGGAACAGAACTGGGGACAGTGGGAGGGGACTGGTGGTACTGGGACAGGGATACTGGGACAGGACTGGGGACACTGGGAGGTGGATACTGGGATGGGACTGGGGACACTGGGCTGGAACTGCTGGGACTGCCCTGTCCCTGGTGCCACTACCCCGGTGCCACCTGTGTGGTGTCTCCATGTCCCCGCGGTGTCCCTGGGGGTGGCCGAGGACGGTCACCTGCTGCTGGCCCTGGCCACGGTGGTGTGTCCTGCCAGGTGGCCTGGCAGGGGGAAAAGGGGGCCGTGTGACGTCACCTCCCTCTGTTCTTTTCCGTCTGCGACACTTTCTGGCGTCCCCAGAGTGTACCCTGAGTGTCCCCAGAGTGTCCCCGGAATGTCCCCAGTGGACATGGATCCCCGTGAGGTGCGACAATCCCGGCACAGGGGGGTGGGAGGGGACAGAGGGGACACGGGGGGGGGGCAGGAGGGGACAGGAGGGCATGGGAGGAAGGGGGGAGGTGACAGAGGGGTGGAGGGCACCGAGGGTGGAAGAGGGGACAGCAGCGTGGCAGGGAAGTGGCAGAGTGGACGAGGGGGTGACAAAAGGGACAGAGGGGACAGCCGAGCTCTCCAGGGAGGGGAGAGAGCATCACAAGCATCAAGAGGTCCCCGCCACCTCCCCTGTCCCCTCCCCAGGTGCTGGAGGCGCAGGTGGCCGTGGTGGCCACCCTGGGTGAGCTGGTGGCCACCGTGACCGCACCACGCAGGCGCCTATGGCCACTCCTGTACCCAGAGTCCCTGCACACAGCCCTGAGGGAATTAACCTGGACCCTCCGGGGCACCCTGGACTATGGTGGTGTCACCTCCCTGGGCCAGGCCCTGGGGGCCCTCAAGGCCACCCCGGGGGACACCTGTGCCCGTGCCCGTGTGACAGCCGTGGCCAGAGCCTGCCTGCAGTTGGGGCACGTGCTCGATAAAAGCTGGACCCGGCTGGTTGACCAGGCCATGGATCTCTTCATCACCTTGGAGGATGAGGACACCGCCAAGGCCACCACCACTGCCCAGGCCAGCGTGGGGACAGCAGGGGACAACCTGGTGTTTTCAGCCTGGCAGCCACAGGAGACCCTGGCCTCGGTGGCAGCCACCAAGGCCATGGAAGAGCCCGTGGTGGCCACCAGGCAGGCGGGGGGGGGGCCGCCAGGAGGGGACAGCAGGTGAGGAGACACGGGGGCTGCAGGGGGACTTGACAGACGTGTCTCACAGCGAGTGCGCTCCCCTGGGAGCTGCGGTGCCACCTCTGGTACATCGAGGCCGTCCTGAAGGGGACAAAGGAGGTGACCCCAAATGTCCTCAAGGCCACGGTGGCCGCAGTGGCCGGGGCTAAGCAGCTGTGTGAGGGCAGTGCCCGCCTGACCACGTGTCACCTGCTGGTGACACTTGGGGAAATCGATTTCCTCCTCTCGAGTCCCTGTGGTGGCCCCCGTGGCCGAGCGGTGCCAAAAAACCACTGAGGACATCCCGAGGCTGCTGGAGAAAAGCAATGTCACTGCTGTGACATCATCTTTGCAGTGATAATGACCAAGAGCTCCTCGTGTGTCACCACGACCGGCCCTGCCCCTGTGCAAGGGTCCCTGGTGTCCCTGGGGTCTCTCTCTGTGTCACACGCCACCCTCAGGCACCCACCGGAGACCTCCCTGAGCACCGGGACCTCCCTGCACCAGGACCAGCCCCTCCCTCAAGCACCGGGACCCTCATCCATCATCATCAGGATCATTATCATCATCCTCGTGCACTGGGACCCCCCCCGTGCACCGGGACTGGGACTGGACTGTGCCTTGTGTACCGACCCCCCCGTGCACTGAGCCTGGGCCCCCCTTTGTGCCCCCCACCCATCCCAGGTGTTCCGCCCCTCCCCTTTCCCCTCCCCGGGAACAGCGCTGGGACTGGGGGGGCCCCGAGCGGGGCCGGGGGCACAGGGACCCCCCCGATCCATGACCCCCCCAGTGCCTCAGGACCCCCCACTCACCGCCCCTCCCCCACCCATGGCACACCTTCCTCCCCCTCACCGCCCCTCCCCCACTCACCGGGACCCCCCAATCCATGGGACCCCCCCACTCACCACGCCCCCCTCGGCACCTCCCGGGGCCGCCCCCGGGTGGAGCCGTCCAATAAACGCCCATCGGTCTTGTGGCCACGCCCATAAAAGGGAGGGGCCTCGCGGACCGGCCAATGGGGAGCGGTGGAGCCAAGAGGGGGTGGGGATTAGCGATGGGGGCGTGGGACAAAAGGGAGGGGGCGCGAGTGGCAGCCAATGGGAAGAGGAGGGGGCGTGGCCTGGGAGCTGCAGGAAGGGGAGCGCGGAAAGGGGCGGGGCCATCACTGGGGGCGGGGGAAGGGGAGACAAAGGGACACTTTGGGGACATCGGGGGGTTCGGGGACCCAGGGGGTCCCAAATGATCCCAAACCCTGCTGGATCACAAGGAAGGATCCCAAATGCTCTCCAATCCAGGTCCTGGATCCCAAAAATCCCCAGACCCCAAATCCTGCTGGATACCCCAAACCCAATTCTCAAAGATCTCCAATCCTGGACCCCAAACAATCCCAAATCTCAGACCCCAAATGCTGCTGGATCCCCAAAAACAATACAAAAATTCCAAATCAGGGTTCTGGCAGGGTAAATCAGGGCCTTGGGGTGGGTGAAAGGGCCCTGAGGGGGTCAGTGAGGTCCTGGAAGAATAAATGGGATCCAGAGGGGTTTAGAGGGGTCCTGAAAGGGGAAATCAGGCCCTGAGGAGTTCAGTGCAGTCCTGGCAGGGGTAATGGAGTCCTGGAGGATCAATCCGGGCCCCGAGGGGTAAAACCCGGCCCCAAAAGGGTCAGTGAGGTCCTGGCAGGGTAAATTCTGCCTCTTTGGGGAGGATTCCGCCAGGGTCACTCCCAGCAGACACCCGAGAGGATCTGGGGGAATTTGGGGGTTTTGGTGAAGTTTGGGAGCCCCCAGGGCTGTGGGTGCAGCCGGGAGGGAAAAGGGAAGTGGAAAGTTCTGGAGTCTGTGGAGCTCAGAGAGGCGGGAAGGGGGAACAGCGGGGGTGGGAGCCCCCAAATTTCCGGGGGGATTCAGGTGGGAGCCCCCAAAATCTCAGCTAGGTACATGGGAACCCCGAAACCTCCCTGGGGCCTCACCTGGGACACCTGGGAAACCCCAAAACCTCCCCTGGGCAGCTGGGAAATCCCAAATCTTTGGGAATTCTCACCTGGGACCCCTCAAATTACATGGGAGCCTCACCTGGGACCCCCCTCCCCCCTCATGTCCACCCTGTCCCCGCTGTGCTGTGTCCCCTCAATGTCCCCTGCTCACCTGGGACCCCCAAACCTCACCTGGAATCCCCAAAGACCCCTTGGGACCTTCCAAAAACCCTCCCAGAATGCCCCAAGCCGCGCCTGGGACCCCCCATTCCCCCTCAAGCCCCACCTGGGAGCCCCTGAGCTCCCCCCAGAGCTGCCCCAAACACCCCCCAGAACCCCCCAAACCCCACCTGGAGCCCCCAAACCCTCCCCCACCCCTCTGACCCCCATTTCCTGTCCCCAGGTGTCCCCCCCTGCCCTCCCCGCCGAGGTGGCCCCGGCTGTGGCCGCACGGCACGGGGCCCTGGTGGCCCTGGCCGAGGCCTTGGGGACACCAGGCAGTGTCCCCGCGGTGCTGGCCCGGGCTGAGGCTGTGCTGGGCCAGGCCCGGGTGTCCCTGGGGACTGGGGACACTGGGCTGATGCCATGGGTGGCACTGGGGACACTGGGGTGACCCTGGGATGGCTCACTGGGGTGGTGGCACTGACAAGGTGACAGTGGGGGTAGGGACACTGTGGTGCGACTGGGGACACGGGGCTGGTGACATCGCTATGGTAACACGGGGGTGATAACCGCACTTCTTCCTGTTTCCTCTTCCTGTTTGCTCTCGGCCGTGCCACATCCCCGCATGTCTGTGACTGCACCGGGTCCTGTTTGCCCCCCAGAGTGTCCCTGGAGTGTTCCCAGCGTGTCCCCAGAGTGTCCTTGAAATGTCTCCAACAGCTATGAGCACTCAACAGGTGTGACAATCCTGGTGCGGGAGCGCAGAACGAGACGGGGAGACATTGGGGTGGCAGAGGGGACAGGGGATCACAAAGGGGACAGGAAGGGGTGGGAGGAAGGGAGGAGGTGACAGAGGGGTGGAGGGAAGGGAGGGTGGCAGTGGGGGGAGGACAGTGGGGGAGTGGCAGGGGGGTGGCAGGAAGGGCAGTGGGAGGTGGCAGAGGTGACAGCAGGAGGTGGCAGGGGGGACAAGGGGGTGACAAAAGGACAGAGGGGACAGCTGAGCCCACCAGAGAGGGGACAAAGGGGACTCTGGGAGGGCACAGGGGCCACCCCAGGAAGCCACAAGGGCCATGAGGTCCCCGCCACCTCCCCTGTCCCCTCCCCAGGTGCTGGAGTCTCTGGTGGCCCCAGTGGCCACCCTGGGCGAGCTGGCGGCCACCGTGACCGCGCCACGCAGACGTGTGTGGCCTCTCCTGTACCCAGAGTCCCTGCACGAAAAACTGAGGGAATTTGCCTGGATCCTCGGGAGGACACTGGACCACCACAGTGTCAACCTCTTGAGCCAGCCCGGTGTCACCTCCCTGGGCCAGGCCATGGCCGCTCTCGAGGCCACCCCCGGGGCCACCCGGGCCGATGTGACAGCCACGGTCAGAGCCTGGCAGGAGTTGCTGCACCTGCTCGAGGGGAAGTGGCAGGAGCTGGAGGGGAAGGTCCATGAGCTCCGCAGTACCTGGGAGATCGCGGCCACTGCCGGGGCCACCGCCACCGCCCAGGCTGGGGAACTGTGGGACAAGATCCCCCCCGGCCTGGGGACAGCTGGGGACAGCCTGGTGGCCGCAGCCCCGCAGCCGTCAGTGGCCCTGCCCTCGGCGGTGGCCACACACGATGCCCCCGTGGCGGCGGCCAACGAGGCCACAGAAGGGGCCGTGGTGGCCACCAGGCAGGCGGGGGCGGCCACCAGGAAGGAAAAGCGGGTGAAGGAGGCCCTGGAGCTGCTCTGGCGCTTGGAGGTCGCGTGTGGTAAAGCCAGGGTGCTCCCCCTGGGGCTGCTGCGTGGGCTCAGGCACATCGAGGCCGCCCTGGACGGGACACAGGAGGTGTCCCGTGATGTCCCCAAGGCCTTGGCGGCCATGGTCGAGCTGCTGTGTGAGGCCAGCGCCCGCCTGACCAGGCATCACCTGCTGGTGACACTTGGGGAAATCCACGACCTCCTCTCGAGTCCCTGTGGTGGCTCTGGTGGCCCTGGTGGCCCCCGTGGCCGCGCGGTGGCCGAGCGGTGCCAAAGAGCCATCGAGGACATCCCGAGGCTGCTGGGGGACAGTGATGTCACCAATGTGACGTCATCGGGGCAGTGGTGTCACTGGGGAGACTTGTGGACACTGGAGTGCCACCAGCTCCTCGTGCCACCAGGAGCCCCTCGAGTGTCACCAGGACTGGCCCCGCCCCCGTGCGAGGGTCCCCGGTGTCCCCGGGGTCTCTCCCTGTGTCACCCCCCGGGAACAGCGCCGGGACTGGGGGGGCCCGAGCGGGACTGGGGGGGCACAGAGGGGCGGGACCGCACAGCGCAGCCAATGGTGAGCGGCAGAGCGGGGAGGGGGCGGGGAGTGGGGATGGCAGCGTGGGAAAAAAGGCGGGGCCGCAGGTGAGTGGCCAATGGGGAGAGGAGGGGGCGTGGCCTGGGAGCGGCGGGAAGAGATCGCGGGAATGGGCGGGGAAGGGATGGGGGCGTGGAAAGGGGCGGGGCCTGAAAGGAAACGAAAGGATTGAATGGTCTGTGTAAAAACTGGTACGGAGCTGTATGGACCAGTACAGACTGGAACGGACCAGTATAGACCAGTATAAACCAGTATGGATCAGTATGAACCAGTATAGACCAGTACAGACCAGTATAGGCCAGTATGGTCCAGTACAGACCAGTATAAACCAGTACAGAGCAGTTTGGATGAGTTGGGCTCTGGGCCAGGCACAGACTGGCTGTAAAGCTGATGGTGCTGTGCGAGGCTGTGCATGGGTGAAAACCAGTATGGACCAGTATGGACCAGTATAGAGTGGTATAAACCAGTTCAGACCAGTATAGACCAGTATGTGTATATACAGACCAGTAGGAACTTCTACCTGACCTGACCAGTATAGACCAGTTCAGACCAGTATGGACCAGTTCAGACCTTCCCCTGTCCCGAGATGGGGACACTGGGAGGGGACTGGGAACACGGGGCTGATGCCATGGGTGGCACTGGGGACACTGGGGTGACCCTGGGATGGCTCACTGGGGTGGTGGCACAGGCACGGTGACAGTGGGGGTGGGGACACCGGAGTGAGACTGGGGACATGGGGCTGGTGACATCGCTGTGGTGACACTGGGGCGATAATGTCTCTTCTTCCTGTTTCCTCTTCCTGTTTCCTCCCAGCTGTGCCACATCCCCACGTGTCTGTGACTGTCACCAGGTCCTGTTCGCCCCCCAGAGTGTTCCTGGAGTGTCCCCAGACTGTGCCCAGCACACATGGAGCCACGCAAGGTGCCACAATCCCTGCCCAGGAGGGCGGGAGGGGACAAGATGGGAGATGGGGCTGGCAGGAGGTGACAGGAGGGGATGGGAGGAAGGAGGAGGTGACAGAGGGGTGAAGGGCACCGAGGGTGGCAGGGGGGACAGCAGGGGGTGGCAGGGAAGTGGCAGGAGTGGATGAGGGGGTGACAAAGGGACAGAGGGACAACTGAGCTCTCCAGGGAGGGGACAAAGGGGACCCTGGGGGGGGCACAGGGGCCACCCCAAGAGGTCACCCAGGAAGCCACGAGGTCCCTGTTCCCTTCCCCAGGATCTGGAGGGTGTGGTGGCCGTGGTGGCCATCCTGGGTGAGCTGGTGGCCACCGTGACTGCGCCACACAGGGACCTGTGGCCGCTCCTGTACCCGGAGTCCCTGCACTCAGACCTGCTGGGAGTGGCCTTGTACCTGCAGCACGCCCTGGACCACGTCACTGTCAGCTCCCTGTGCCCAGCCCTGGCCACCCTCAGGGCCACCCCGAGGCCCACCTGGGCTGATGTGAGAACCGTAGAGGATGCCTGGCGAGAGTCAGAGAACATCATCAGTAACAGCTGGGGCCGGGGGTACTGGGCTGCTGATGAGATCTTCGGGACCTTGGAGGACGAGGACACGGCTGAGGCCACCAATGAGGACCCTGCCAAGGCCACCACCACTGGCCTGGCTGGGGACCTGTGGGACAAGACCCCCCCTGGCCGAGGGACAGCTGGGGACAGCCTGGTGGCCGCAGCCCCACAGCCGTCAGTGGCCCTGCCCTCGGCAGTGGCTGCACACGACGCCCCCGTGGCGGCCACCAAGGCCAGGGGAGAGCCCGTGGTGGCCACCAGGCAGGTGGGGGCGGCCACCAGTAGGGGACAGCGGATGAAGGAGGTTCGGGAGCTGCTGGAGCGCTTCTTAGTGGCGTGTGAAGAAGGCACTGAGTTCCCCTGGGACCTGGAATCCTGGCTCGAGAGCTTCATCGGCCCTGGGCATTGGAGACAGGAGGTGTCCTCTGATGACCCTGAGACCTCTGATGACCCCGAGACCTCTGATGACTCCGAGGCTGTGCTGGCCAGGGCCAAGGAGCTATGTAGGGCCCAATGGCTGTGGGAGGCCAGTGGCCACCTGGCCAAGGATCACCTGCTGGGGATATTTGGGGAAATCATTGGTCTCCTCATGAGTCCCTGTGGTGGCTCTGGTGGCCCCCGTGGCCCCCGTGGCCGCGCGGTGGCCGAGCGGTGCCAAAGAGCCATCGAGGACATCCCAAGGCTGCTGGGGGACAGTGAGGTCACTGATGTGACATCATAGGTGCAGTGACGTCATGACAATATTAATGACAATACAATATTGGCTTTTGCATGCATGTATCAGTTTTTGCAAATTGTTATTGATCACAAGGATTTTGATATGGTACAATCTATAATTCCTTTCAGCTGCTTTTTAGTATAATCTATCAGTTTATGTGTGCACTGTATAGCCGACATAAATGGCAGCATAATAAATTGAATAAAGGATTGAATGATCTATGTAAAAACCGGCGTGGATCTGTATGGACCAGTATAAAACAGTATGGACCAGCATAGACCAGTATGGGCCAGTATAGGCCAGTATGAACCAGTATGGACCAATGTAGACCAGTACATACCAGTTTGGATGAGTTGGGCTCTGGGCCAGGCACGGGCTGGCCGTGGGGCTGATGGTGCTGTGTGCGACCATGTGGGAGTAAAAACCAGTTCAGACCAGTATAGACCAGTATGTATAGATACAGACCAGTAGGGACCAGTATGAACCAGTTCAGGCCAGTTCAGACCAGTTCAGACCTTCCCCTGTCCTGGGATGGGGACACTGGGTGGGGACTGGAGACGCTGGGCTGATGCCATGGGTGGCACTGGGGACACTGGGGTGACCCTGGGATGGCTCACTGGGGTGGTGGCACTGGCACAGTGACAATGGGGGTGGGGACACTGTGCTGAGACTGGGGACACGGGGCTGGTGACATCGCTGTGGTGACACTGGGGCGATGGTGTCACTTCTTCCTGTTTCCTCTTCCTGTTTGCTCTCGGCTGTGCCACATCCCCGCATGTCTGTGACTGTCACCGGGTCCTGTTCACCCCCCAGAGTGTCCCTGGAGTGTTCCCAGAGTGTCCCCAGAGTGTCCCTGGAGTGTCCCCAACAGCCATGAGCACTCAACAGGTGTGACAATCCTGGTGTGGGGGGGCAGAAGGGGACGGGGGGGACATTTTGGTGGCAGAGGAGACAGGGGATCACAAAGGGGACAGGAAGGCGTGGGAGGAAGGGGGGAGGTGACAGAGGGGTGGAGGGAGGGGAGGGTGGCGGCGGGGCAGGGGACAACAGGGGGCTGGCAGGGGGGTGGCGGGAAGGACAGTGGGCAGTGGCAGAGGGGACAGCAGGGGCCGGCAGGGGGGAGAAGGGGGTGACAAAAGGGACAGAGGCTACAGCCCTCCAGGGAGTGGACAAAGGGGACCCTGGGAGGGCACAGGGGACATCCCAGGAGGCCACAGCTGCCACGAAGTCCCTGCCACCTCCCCTGTCCCCTTCCCAGGAGCTGGAGGGTGTGGTGGCCTTGGTGGCCACCCTGGGTGAGCTGGTGGCCACTGTGACCGTGCCATGCAGGGACATGTGGCTGCTCCTGTACCAGAGTCCCTGCACACAGCCCTGAGGGAATTCATCTGGACCCTCTGGGACACCCTGGACCACGGTGGTGTCACCTCCCTAGGCCAGGCTGTGGCCGCCCTTGAGGCCACCCCAGGGGCCACCCCAGGGGCCGATGTGAGAGCCACGGCCAGAGCCTGGCAGGAGTTATTGTTCGTGCTCAGTAAGAGCCAGGCCCGGCTGTCCTGGGAGGCCAAGGAGATCCTCAACACATTGGAGGGCAAGGACACAGCCAAGGCCACCAACGAGGACACTGCTGAGGCCACCACCACGAGAGAGCTGGGGACAACCTGGAGGCCATGGCCCCGCAGCCACTGGTGGTCCTGTCCTCAGTGAAGGCCACACACGATGCCCCCATGGCAGTGGCCAGCAAGGCCAGGGAAGAGGCTGTGGTGGCCACCAGGCAGGTGGGGGAGGCCACCAGGAGGGGACAATGGGTGAAGGATGCCCAGGAGCTGCTGGAGCACTCGATAAAGGCGTGTGACAAAGCCATCATGTTTGCCTGGAAGCTGCAGCGCCAGTTCTGGTTCATCGAGGCCACCCTGGAGGGGACATAGGGGGCATCCTGTGATGTCCCCAAGACTTTGGTGGCCTTGGTGGCCGAGTTTGAGGAGCTGTGGGACACCAGTGCCTGCCTGAGCACGCGTCACCTGCTGGGGACACTTGGGGAAATCCACTTCCTCCTCTTGAGTCCCTATGGTGGCTCTGGTGGCCCCGGTGGCCCTGGTGTCCCCATTAGCCAAGAAGAATTCGGGGACACCCCGGGGCCCTGCACAGAACAGCGCACAGCGCCATCATGTGGCAAAACACGTAATGGCAGCTCAGTGACGGGAACACCTGAACAACCTGAGGGTACCTGGGGAAAACCCGAGCCAGGGGCAGTTTGTGACACCATCAGCCATCGCCCAAGCCATCCCGACTTATTACCCCCAGGGACACGATGTGAACTGGCAACTTCCAAATTGATATATTCCTTTAAAAACTGTTGCCATGAATGCCTTCCCATAGGAGTTACTGGTGTTTCAAAACAAAGACAAGACTTTCTAATTGTAGGCCAGGACAGTAACAGAACTCTTGGACTCTCAGTTATTCCAGCTGTTGTTTCAGGAAATTGTAACAAAGAGCTGAGGGTTTCAGCTCTTTTTCACAAGGCTCCACTGGCAATTCAACCAAAACCACCAATAGCTATTGCTATTGCTATTGCATTGCCAATGAATAGAAATAAGGGAGCTGGATACCAAGAAATGCCTTCTGAGGGCTTTAGCCCAGCACCTAATGTCCGTTGGGTAAAACATGTCACTGATGAACCACCAGAGCTGGAGTGCAGTCTGATATATGGTGATAAAACAGTTAAGATTACAGGAGTGCTGGACACACGGGCAGATGTCACTGCGATTTCTCGTGCGTTTTGGCCAAGGGATTGGAATCTGGTGCAACCCAAGTGCTTTCTCACAGGGTTTTTCTCACAGAGTGCAAACAAAGTGAATCCATGATTAATGTCACAGGTCCCTGTCAGGGTCCACAAGTATGTGCGGGGAACCTGATGGTTCATTTTAGGGATCTCAGAGTGAAAAAGACACAGGGGGGGAGAACTCAGTTTAGTCAATCAAAAATGCACCTTTATTTAGTGCCAACAAATGCGATAGTGGGGAGAGGAATAAAGAGTAGTAAGAAAGAGAGAGAAAGAGGAGAAGGGGATTATAGCTACCAATGTGGAGGGACGAGTCCTCGAGGCTCAGAGATGCCCATAGACGTGATCTTCTCCAGTGGGGTGATCACAAAAGTGAGCGGGGTCTGCAGAGGTTTTATAGGCTGGTCAAGGCGAGACCAAAGTGGGGTGCACAGAGCCAAAGGGACCAAAGTGAGGGCACAGAGCCAGAGGGACCAAAGTGAGGGCACAGAGCCAAGGCAGGAACCACCTGTGTTGAGGTTGGTGCTCAGGAACAAGCTCCAAACCCCACCTCTGGTACCGACAGACCAGTTTGGACAAGCAGCCTCGGCTCAGTCCACTGTGACCAGTTCCATTGTCCTTGCACTCCGTTCCATGGAGATGCACACCAGTCCTCCCAGACTTGGCAAATGTTCCACCTCAGCCAGGCCAGGGGCTCCCAGTCCTCAATCATTGGAGACAGTTGTGAGGCAAATCACATCCTTGGACAGACTCTGACTCCCGAAGGAAAGACAGCAGACATCTGGCCCTACATGGTGGAGGATTATTCAGCAGTATGGAGGAGAGACATGTTGTCCCAGTGGAGAACAAAGGTGGAAGTGGATTCTTAATGGAAACCACAGCGGCACCTGCCACTCATTGTTAAGTTGCCGTTATTAAGCTATCGTGGAAAACCAATCAGCCCGTTTGGATGGATCAATGGCTGCTTGAACAGAAAAAATTGAATGCAGTCAAAAAATTAGTGAACAACTACAAAAAGGCCACATCAAACTCACAAACAGTCCCTGGAATTCCCCAGTGTTTGTCATTCACAAGAAGACTTCTCTGATTCCTGGAGATTGCTTCACAACTTGAGGAAGATCAACGAAGTGACAGAAGACATGAGGCATTTACAACCTGGATTTCTTTCTCTTTCAGTGATCCCAAGAGACTGGCCTCTTGTTGTCATTGACTTAAAAGATTGTTTTTTCAACACTCCATTGCATCCAGAGGATGCTCCTCAATTTGGCTTTTCTGTTCCAGCTCAGTGTCCCCAGATCCATGCCAGTGTCCCCAGTCCTATCCCAGTGTCCCCAGTGTTTGGGGGGTTTTGGGAAGATCCTGGGGGGAGTCTAGAGGTTCCTGGTTGGGGTTGGGGGGTGCCCGGTGGGGATGGAGGGTCCAGAGAGAGTTTTGGGATGGTCCCAGGTGGAGTTTGGGGGGGGGGGGGGGGGGGTGGTCCCAGGAAGGGTTGTTGGGGATCCCAGGTGGGATTTGGGGGGTCCCAGCTCGGTTTTGTGGGTTCCTTGGTGGGGTTTGGGGGTTCCAGGCGGGATTTTGGGGTCTCAGGTGGGTTTTGATGATCCCAAGTGAGTTTTGGATGGGTCAGGGTGGGGTTTAGGGGTCCCAGGTGGGGTTTGAGGAGTTCCAGGTGGGTTTTTGTGCATCCAGACGGTTATAGGGGGATCCAGCTGTCCTTGAGGAGAGTTCAGGGGTCCCAGGGGTGATCCAGGTGTCCCTGAGGCATTCCCAGGTGATTTTGGGGATGTTCCAGGTGTTCTTTGGGGTGATCCAGGTGTTCCTGGGGGCTCCAGTTGTGTTTGGGGGAATTCAGTGTGGAGCCCCTGCAGCCCCTTGACATAATACCCAGGGTCTGGCCTTGGCAGGACAGACCACAGTCACCTGCCCGGCCTGACAGAGGGGACCCCCCAATGGTGCCCTGCACACGATGGTTTGCCCCGGTTTCCCCTCCCTAATGCCCCAGGCCCTCTGGGTTCTCCTCTCCTCTGTGTCTCCAGTGGTTGTGGGACCCGGTGACCGGCCCCGTTTTCCCCATGGGACACTGACCTCACCTGCCCTTTGCTCCGCCCCGTACCCCAAGGTCATTGGCTGCTGCACCCCAAACTTAAGCCTGAAACAGGCCCATGTTCAGCCCTCCTGGCTCCGGGTCTCCCTTCGGCTCCTGGAAATGAACCTGCTGGAACTGACCTGGTGCCAAGGCCTGGTGCCTCTCCTTGCTGAGCCAGCCACGAGGTGTGTGTGGAGGTGTGAGCTTGGCTGCTTCGCCTGAGTTTCCTCAATCAGCCTTTCCACTGGAGAGGCTTATTGGGGTCCAGGCTCCAGCTCCACTCCTCAATAACACAATGCCACAGACCTCCTTGCTTGCCCCAAAGAAGATCATTTATTGTAACCAACTGAGCCTTTTTATACTCAAAACTTAACCCAACTTAACCCAAACTTAAACCCAACTTTACCAAAATAAGCACATGCTGGCTGCCTGTCACTGCAGTGTCACTGTTGATGTGTCCCTCTCCCCAGTCAGATCTCTGACCATGTGGTGTCCACCCATCTCCCCAAACAATCACTGCCTCAGGCACGAGGTGACCACCAACCACTCTCCGGCCATCTGACCCACAGCTGGACCCTTCCCAGTTTGCTTTTTGGTGAACAAAAGTGAACAGGATTTAACAAAGGTGGAAAAGGTCCTTATTCTGCAAGGCTTTTCTTATTTCCCACAGTTACGGTCATCACCATCATCTTACGGTCATGGTCACCTCATGGTCATCTCACAGTCACCTCATGGTCACAATCATCTCACAGCCATGGTTGTGTCATGATCATCTCATGGTCTTGATCACCACATGGTCATGGTGTGTTGTGGTCATCTCATGGTCACCTCTGGGTCAAGATTGTGTCATGGTCACAGTCATGGTCATCTCAAGGCCTTCATCACTTCATGGCCATGGTGGTGTCATGGTCATCTCATGGTCATCTCATTGTCACAGTCATCCCATGGCCATCTCATGGTCATGGTCATTTCCTGATCATCATCATACGCTCATGGTCATCTCACTGTAATGGTCACCTCAGGACCATGTCATTGTCATCTCATGGTCATGTCCTGGCCATGATCACATCAGGGTCACCTCAAGGCCATGGTTGTGCCATGGCCAAACCATGGTCATTTCTTGGTGGAAATCATCTCATGGTCAGGGTTGTGGTTGTGTCATGTTCATGGTCATCCCATGGTCATGGTCATCTCAGGGTTGTGTCACTCATGGTCACTCTCATCCCACAGCCATGGGTTGTGTTATTGCTGTGGTCATGGTCAGAGAACCTCTCTGAGATCTTGAGCCCTGATTTTGGGACACTCAAGGACCTTTGGGGACAACAAGGCCTGTCCCGACCCCTCCCCCAATCCCACTGCCCCTCCAGGAGCCCAACGCAGCCAAACTCTCCTGGGGACACCTCGGTCATGGGACATGGAGCAGGAAATGAATCCTGGGGGATGGAGCTGGATGTGACTGGCAAGTCCCCATCCTGCTCCTGGTGTCCCCATTTTAGTCCTGGTGTCTCCATCCGGCTCCTTGTGTCCTCAACCTGCTCCTGGTGTCCTCAACCTGCTCCTGGTGTCCTCAACCTGTTCCTGGTGTCCCCATTGAAGTCCTGGTGTCCCCATTTTAGTCCTGGTGTCCTCATCCCAGTCCTGGTGTCCTCAACCTGCTCCTGGTGTCCCCATTTGTAGTAAAGCATCCCACAGCTGAGCAAGTGTTTTCCATATAGGGAAAGGTTTGAGACTCACCTCTTGCATTTCTTATAAGGTAAAGAACCCAGAAAAGTCTTTGCTGTCCTGACAGTGATTGGCTCAGTGCCAAGAGAGAAGCCCCTGTTGGACCTTGTCACTGTTCCTCAAAGCCTGGACCTCTTTCTATTGGCAGGTTGCCAATGGAATAATCTGGGAGTGGCTTCTAATATTTGCGAGATGGCTCTTGCATTGGGAGTATCTTGGCTTTAAAACATTGGAAAAGAGTAAATTGATCCGTTAGCAAGAGCTGTGGGGTGGGTGGGAGCAGCGGGATCAGCTCTGCCGGCAGCTCTCGGCTTTCCTGGGAAGAGGAAGGGGCTGGATCCAGCTCCATGGATTGCTCAGGCAGTGACTCCTGCTGGGATGAGAGGGTCACGGTGTCACCTTGTCCCTGTCCCCATCCCACAGGATGGACCTGGATGGAGCCCATGGAGAGCAGGAGCTGCTCCAGAATCCCACCTGATCCCGCCCCAATCCTGCCTCAATCCTGCTCCATCCATCCCAACTGCTTGCGCCCCATCCATCCTGCCCCACTCCTGCTCCATTCCATCCTATCCCACATGATTCTTGACTGGAGCCCGGATCCTGCTCCATCCATCCCCACCAGATCCCGCTCCAGAATCCAGCCCTGATCCCACTCTACAATTCCATCTGATCCTGCTCTGGGCCCCTGCTCTGATCCACAATCCCTCCCTGATCCCAGTCCATCCATCTTGCCCCGATCCCCCTCTGGAATCCCACCCTGATCTCACTCCACACCTGCAGTCAAGCCGTTGGCTCACACATCTCTTCCTGCAGAAAGAGAAGATCCATGAGATTCCAGCACAGATCACACACCAGGATTAACCCCAGGATCCACCCTGGGATCTGCACAGAGGGGATCCAGAGCTGGATCCACCACTGGGACTCACCGGCTGCCATGTTGTATCCATCCCTGCCCCTCCTCCCTGTGGAAAAACAGTGGGATCAGCATCAGTGGCACAGGATTCCTGAACGGTGCCGGGTGGATCCATGCCCCTTCCCGACCCCCATCCCGTGTGTTACCGGATTGGAGCTTCCAGACAATGAATCCAATGAGGACAGTGAGGATGAGGATGGCAGCGATGACGGACACAGCGACCACCACGGTGAGATTCCCGCCAGATGTCGGCTCTGGGAAATGCGGGATGGTGAGGAGGGGAAGGGGAATCCCCGTTTGGGAATTCCCAATTCCCACATTGCCAGCCTCACCCCAGGCGAAGATCCCGGGCTCCAGCATTCCGGGATGCTCCACCCGGCACCGGTACTGCTCCCGCTCCTCCGGCAGCGCCTCGATCCTGGCCCAGGTGTGGAAGGTGCCGTCGCTGTTGGGAACGATCCCGCCCCACTCCGTCTCCTGATCCCACATTTCATCCCCCTTCAGCCAGTTCACTGCGATGGTCCTGGGGTAGAATCCGTAGGCGTGGCAGGACAAGATCAGCGTCCCGTGTTCCTCTTTTCCAGACACATGGACATCAGGGGGCTCTGGAATGGGATAACGGTGAGGTGCATCCATGGAATTCCATGGGAATGGGATAACGGTGGGATCTGCCCATGGAATTCCCACTGGATTGGGATGGGGGTGAGATCTGCCCATGGAATTCCAACAGGAATGACTGTGTTCTGCAATCCTTCATTCCCAAATTCAAATTCCCACCCACCTTTGCGCTCCAGCTCCTTCTGCCCATATCTGACATATTTCTGCAGCCATTCAGGGCAGATGTGCTTCACGTTATTTGTCCACCTCTCAGCCACGGTCCCATCCTGTTCCCAGCGCCTCCTGGTGATCTCAGCAGCGCCGTCGGCCGCCACAAATCTCCCGGATCCCAGATCAAGGGAGATGAAATCCCACCCATCGTAGCCATGCTGGAAGGCTCCACGGACACTCCCGTCGGACAGGAGGTCACAGCCATAAAGCCACTGTATGGTGTGGAGACCTGGGGGGGATTGTACCCACTGAGACCCATGGAATTGTGTCCCAGCCCCACAGAGCCCCATTCCAGCCCTATGGAGGTCCAGAGTCTAATGGAGACCCACAGAGCCTTATCCCAGCCCCTTGGACCCCCATGGATGCATATCCCAACCCCACGGGATGGAACCCCAGGGATCCCAACCTGGCCCCACACATCCCAGCCCATGAATCCATGTCCCAAACCCATGGACCACAAGAAATCCCATACCATACTAATGGATCCCCATCTCAGCCCCTTGGAGCCCTGTGAATCCACACCCAAGACCTACAGATCCCATTCCAGCCCCATGGATCCAATCCCAGCCTCAGAGTTCCCAGCCCAACCCTACACTTCCCAGCCCAGGCCCCACAGATCCCCCCATTCACCCTTGCTCTGGTTGTACCGGTCCTGCAGTATCTCCAGTTTCCTGGCATTCCTGTGCTGCCACCTCTCAGCTTTCTGGGTCTGGCTATCCCAATATCCCGGTTCAGCTCCGTCCTTCATCCACTGTGTCAGCGGCTCCACCCGGCCCCGCTCGCTGTCGTAGCGCACAAAGGGGATCCCATCCACAAACCCCACGATCATGAACTGGGGAATCTCCGGGCTGGGCTCTGACACTGCCACAGCCAGGTAATGCAGGGAGTGGAGAACTGGGGGGACACGGAGATTTGGGGGGTTGAGAGGTCATGGATTGTTGGGAAAGATGGAACAGGAAGGACTTATGGATATGATTGTATGGTAAGAAATACTGCAGATGAAAAACCTGTGAGTGCAATAGAAATGAAAGCCAGCTTTGACATGTAGGCATGGGAGGCAGGAAAACGGTGATTAGCTGGAGATGGGTTGAAGGGCAGAAACAAAAGGACTCAGGAATGCAGCCTTTCCACTTTGCAAGGGATCAGGGCAAAAGCAGATAAGAAAAGTAGTCTTTAGAGTTTAGAATATAAAATGACATGGTAATATAGTAGTTCTCATAGGCTGCATGCAAAGTTTGTAGGTTTTGGATCTTGCACCGGTTGGTCACTGTGAATTAGAATATTCAACACAAAAAGAGAGAGAATGGATTGTAACAAGGTGCCCTCTCTCTTGCTCTTGCTCTTTCCCCCCACGCTCTTGCTCCCTCTCTCTTATCCCTGCTGTCTTATCCCTTCCCCCACTCTTACCTCACTTCTACCCCTGAGCTCTCTTCTACCCTCTCTCTCCCCTCTCTCTCTCGGGGCTTCCCTCCAGCCCAGGCTGGTGGCTGAAGGCAAAGCCCTCTTTACCCACCACCCTTGTAATAAAGCCACGTGTTTCTAGAATATCTCAGCTCTGCAGAGTTCCTTGTCCCTGCCGTCCATGGATGCTACTACAATGGATCAATGAAAGGGGAAATGGGGAGAGCCGGGAAGGGATTTGGGGATCCCAGGGCCAAGGAAAGGGTTTGCAGGGCTGGGAGAGGTGGGATGGACAGGAAAGGGCGTGTAGGGGGGTCCCGGTGTCCAGGAATGGGGGCTCAGGGGTTCCAGGGTTATGGAAGGAGAAGGGGGAGGTGCAGGTGCAGAAATTTTTCCGTGGACGGCAGGGACAAGGAACTTTGCAGACCTGAGATGTTCTAGAAACACGTGGCTTTATTATTACAAGGGTCGTGGGTAAAGCGGGCCTGCTTCCAGCCACCAGCCTGGGCTGGAGCAAAGCCCTAAAGAGAGAATGGGGAGAGAGAGATAGAAGAGAGCTAAGGGGTAAAAACGGGGCAGGAGCAGGGGAAAAACGTGGGGAGAAAACAGGAGCAAGGGAGGTGAGAGAGAGGAGAGGGGATTGGCCGAGAGGGTAAGAGAGCTAAGAGAAGAGAAGTAAGGGAAGAGGGGTGAGAGGGCCAGAGAAGAGGGTAGGAGAGCCAGGAGAAGAGAGTGATCCTCTTGTTACAATACATTATATCTCTTTTTGTGTTGAATATTCTAATTTACAGTGACCAACTGGCGTGAGATACAAAACCTACAAACTTTGCATGCAGCCTATGAGAACTACTACATTACCATGTCATTTTATATTCTAAACTCTATAGACTTCTTTCTTATGCACTTGTTCCCTTGTTTTCCTGTCTTCAGCTCATCACTGTCTTCCTGCCCGTCATGCTCACATCTCGAAACTGGCTTTCATTCCTATTTCACTCAGGTTTTACATCTACAGTATTTCTTACCATGCAGTCATATTCATAAGTCCTTCCTGTCCCATCTTTCCCAACATGCAGGGACTGGGAGAGGTGGCATGGGGGTTCCAAGGGATCCCCAGTCCCAGGAAAGGGGGTCCAGGAGTCCCCAGTGCCAAGAAAAGAGGAGTCAAAAGGTGGGAACATCCGAGAATAGGAGGGTCGGGGGTCCATGATGCAGAGGAAAGGGGGGACTGAGAGCTGAGAAAAGCAGGAATAGGGGTTCAGGGGGATCTCAGACTAAAGGAAAAGGAGCGTCTAGGGATTTGGGCAGCCAGGAAGGATGGGAAACGGGGTGCAGAGAAGGATTGGTGCAGGAAAAGGGGGGGCAGGGGGATCCCAGTGCCCAGGGATGGAAATTCAGGGGGGTCCCAGGGCCCAGAATCCCCCCAGGGATCCTCCACAACCCCCCAGGGACCCTCCAGGCCCCCTGGGACCCCCCATGCACAGGGTGCAGAACTGGGGGGATGCAGAGATTGGGGGTCTGGGGGCGTCCAAGGGTCAGGAAGCAGAACCGGGAGAGCCGGGAAGGGTCCAAGGTTCAAGGAAGGGGCTGGGAGAGGCGGGATGGGGGATCCAGGGGGTCCCTGTGCCCACAAAAGGGGGGTCTGGGGGTCCCCGGTGTTAAGGGAAGTGGGGTCTGGGAGCCGGGAAAGGCAGGAATGGGGGTCCAGGGGGTCCCTGGGTCAGGGAAAGGGGGTCTGGGGCTGGGAGAGGCGGGCGGATCCCGGAGGCGCAGCCTGGGCAACGGGAAAGAGAAAGAGACCGAGGGAACGCGCTGGGGGAGGGGACGGGGCAAAGGGGGAATTCCAGGGAGTTCATCTGGATCCCATTGGATCCCCCTGAGACCCCCCCGAGACCCCTGGGACGGCCGGGACCCTCCGGGACCCCGTTTGGGAAGCGGCGGGAGCGGAAAACGGGGGGACACGGAAAGTTGGGGGATCTGGGGGGTGCAAAGGTGAAGGAAAAGGGCGGGTCTGGGGTCTGGGAAAAGCGGGATGCCCGAAAAGGGGGTGCAGGGGGGTCCCAGTCCCGGATAAGGGGGTACAGGGGGGTCCCGGTGCTGGGGAAGGGGATGGAGGGGGGTCACAGGACCCAAAATGGGGGCTATGGGGGGGTTCCTGTGCCCGGGAATGGAAGATAAGAGGTGTCCCGGTGCCCGGGAGTTGCAGTTAAGGGTGGTCCCGGTTTTGGGGTTCCCACTCACCTCTCGTGGCGCCCCCAGGGTCCCCCAGGAGCCCCAGGAGCCCCAAGAGCGCCCCCAGACCCAGCGCTGGAGCCATCGCGCTGCTCCGCTGCGGCCCCGCCCCCAGAACCGCCTCCCGCCCCGCCATTGGCGCAGCTATTCCGTGCTCGCCAATGCTGAGCTCATCTGTTAGTGACGTCATCAGTCGCCGGGCAGATCCCGGCCTCGCAGGTTGGGACGCGGAAGCGAAAGAGACCGAGGGAGGGGAACGGGAGTTCCGGGGAATTCGTCTGGGGACATCGGTGCGGGATAAGGGAGTACAGGGGGGTCACGGAGTCAAGGAAAAGCGGGGGTTGGGGTCTGCCAGAGGAGGAGGGCCGGGAAAGGGGGTGGGGGGAAATTGGTGCTGGACAAGGGGGTACAGGGGGGTCCCGGTGCCCGGGAATTTGGGTTCAGAGGGTTCCGGTCCTGAGCATGGGGGTTCAGGGGGTCCTGGATATCGGGAAGGTGGTCCCGCTTCCTGCAAAACGAAGATTCAGGGGGTCCCCGTGCCCGGGAATGGGGGTTCAGGGGGGTCCCCGTTCACAGGAATGGGGGTTCAGCGGGTCCCGGTGCCCGGGAAATGGGGTTCAGGGGCGTCCCTTCCCGGGTTCTGGGGTTCAAGGGATCCCGGGGCCTGAAAATGGAGGTTCAGGGGGGTCCCGGCGCCCCAAAATGAACGTTCAAGGGGGTCTCTGTGCCCAGGAAGGGGGTTCGCCCAGAAATAGAAGCGCGGTGGGGTCCCCGTGCCCGGGAATTGCGGGTCAGGGGGGTCCCGGGGCGGGGCTTGGCCCCGCTCCGCCCAATCTGCGCGCGAGATCCCGCACTGACGGCAGAAGCAGCCAATGGCGGCGGGCGCGGGGCGGGCTGTGCACACGGCACGGAGCCGCCTCCCTGTCCCTGCACTCGGCACCGCTCGGAAACCTCGGCTGAGGAGCGGCCCCGGCGCTGGGCCCGGCCCGGGCAGGAGGCCAAGGAACCGCTGCTGCCCCGAACCGCCGGGAGCTCGGGGGGAGCGGGGCCTGAGGGCGCGGGGAGCTGCGGCTGAGGCCGGGATGGAGCAGGACCCACTGCAGCCCCGGCAGGAGCCCAGGCGGGAGCAGGGGGTGCCGGGGAGAGGCCCCGAGCCCGTGGGAAGCCCCTGCAGGGCCGTGGAAGCGGCTCCTGGCGGAGTTGTGGGCCCGTGGGGATCCCGCTGGAGCAGCCTGTTCCTGAGGGAATGTGTCCTGTGAGAGGGGCCCCAGGCTGGAGCAGGACAAGGATTCCTGTCTTCGAGGGGGAAGCAGTGACACGACCTGAGTGTGACCCCCATCCCCTGTGCCCCTGGGTGGGGAGGGGAGGGAATGGAGGATAAAGTTCAGCCCGGGAAGGAGGGAGAGGTGGGAGGAAGGTGTTTTCATAGGAATTATTTTCGTTCTGATTTTCTTGCTCTGATTTCTTGGATAATAAATTTAATTTCTTTCCCCAAGTCAAGTGTGTTGTGCCTGTGACCAGTTCCCCACCCTTATCCAGACCCTCGAGCGTTTCTTTGTGTTCTGTTCCCTGCCCAGGGTGAGGAGGGAAGTGACAGAGAGGCTTTGGACTCTTTCCAGCAACCCCGAGGTTTCCGAGAAATGCCGGAGTTCAGGGAAAGGGAGGCGAGTCCCTGCCCTGTGCACAGCCCGACTAAAGCACTGCTTCTTTCTTCTCTGCTCTTTTGTCTCCAGGGCTTTCGGGGCCGTTTACAAAGGACTCGACAGGGCCACTGCAGGAGAGGTCAGTGTCAACACGCCCGGCACGTCCGGCAGCTCTCGAGGGCTTTCCCCTCTGCTGGGAGCTGTGGCTGGAGCTTTGGGGGCCCAGCAGAGCTTTCCTGCACAGGCTGCTCCTCTGAAGGCAGAGCAGGGTCAGCCTGCAGAGCACAGCTGGGACAGACTTGGAGCTTCTGGAGTGCCCAAAGGAATGCAAGGAGGGCAGCGGTGTCTGTCAGAGCAGGACACGCTGCCTTGGTCTGCACATCTAAAACCGTGAATGCATCAGCTGGTGGAGACTGAGGCCCAATTTATCTCCATCCCAGCCTTGGACAGGAACACTGTTTAGCAGTTTTTCCATGCTGAGTTTTATCTTCAAAGGGTACCTCAAGTCCTAATTAAGGAGAGATCCTGCTTGGGATCTTAGTTTGGGGCTTTAGTCCTACTGCAGCTGTTCACAGAGAGAGAGGGAGAGCAATGAGAAGATGGATGTCCAGAGCAAAGCTCTCTCCTAAACCCTGCAGTTGTGTTTGGGGCTGGGGTCAGTGACAGCCTGTGACAAGGATCATGTGAGCAAGGGATGTGTGTGTTTGCTTTGTTGTGCAATCCCAAACAGAGCAGCTGCATTTGAAATCATGACCAAACCCCATAGAATCGCTAAAGGGTTCCCAGCTATTTTGCTCGGTTTTCACAGAATCAGAATTACCTCCTGCTTGCAAAATGTGTTTGAATAATAATGAGCATCACCGTCATCATTATAAGAGTGGTGGTAAACTAGGGCCATTTGAGAAGAGTGTAGGTGCAGAGAATGTTGTTAGAGCTTTGAGGCTGAGGGACCATTTCTGCAGAGCTCCCGAGGCCAAATGTCTCTGGCCATGTGTCCTGTCAGCAGCCCCCAGCGAGCAGAGCCATGGGCTGTGGGAATGGCACTTGCTGAGCTCTGGTGTCCCATCCCAGGGCAGTTTGGCACAGCCCGGCTCCGTCGCTCCAAAAAGACTCGCCCCGTGTTTGCTGTGGCCTCCTGCCACAGACTCCTCCAGTTAAAGCTCTGCAATGTCCCTTCAGGTGGCCATAAAGAAAATCAGTCTCAGAGGGCAGAACTGGGAACGAGCTCTGAATGAGACCCTGGTCCTGAGGGACAAGAAGAACCCCAACATTGTCAGCTCTTTGGACAGGTGAGTGCTTTTCACTCACCTGGAATATATCTCTGAGTATATTCTGAATATAGAATATATTCAGATATGTTGTGTTACTGAAGTAATATATTATATATATATATTCTCAATATATTGTGGAGCCATTCACCTCAGTATATTCTCTCAGTATATTCAGTATATTAGAATATTACTGAGAGTAATAGAATAATAGAATAGATATTCAGAATATTACCATATTACTGAGAAGAATATTCTGAGAGACTCTGAGAATCTCAGATATCAGATCCCAGATATTCCAGGTGAAATTCACATGAAGGGGAAACTTTACAGAGATGGCTTTAGGTTCCACCTTGCAGAAGCTCCAGAATTACATGGTGCTACTCAGGCCCATAGGGCTGGACACACCTGCAGTGATGGAGACGAAAACACACTTGAAATGATTCCTCTTCTGTGCCTAAAGAACTGTTCATGATTATCATTATTTTTCTTTGTATGATAGCCAACTGTGCAAGGCATTACTACTATGAGATGTTCATTCTTGTTGTTATTAATTTTTATTATTAAGTTTTTAATAATATTTATTTGCTATTGTTAGATATTTATCTTTTATTAGATATTTAGTGTTTGATATTTACTGTTCTTAGATACTTATCTGTTGTTAGATATTTATTATTGTTAGTTATTTACTGTTGTCAGATATTATCTGTTATTAAATATTTATTATTGGTTTCTTATCCATTATTAAATACCTATTATTAGTAGATATTCAGAATAGAGACTCAACAAGGTAAATGCCTTGTCAAGCCTCTAAAAGGGGCAAATGATGCCTTCAGTTTGAGCTTTTATATTTTCCACATTCTGCACTGCACTGGTGTGTGACTGAATTTCATACAAAATGTGAGCAAGTTCTCCTCACAGCTCAGTCAGACAAAACAATTCCTTCTCCAGCCCCAGAACCAAGGGCACCGCTGCAGCTTTGGGCCCAAAAAGTGCAAACAGCAGCGGATTGAGGAGAGTGATCTGGGAGGGTGGGACTGCATCACCTGGAGTGTAATTGGCAATTGACCCCAGTATGGAAATGGACCAAACCTTATAAAGGGGTGAAACTCGTGACCAGGATCCATTCTGGGTCCATTTTGGTCCATTTTAGGTCCGTTTCGTGCCCATCCCGGGTGCAGCCCTGGCCGGGCTCTTGTGCTGCCCCAGGTGAATCCTTTGAACCCTTTCAATAAATCCCTGTTTTGTCCATTTCACTCTGTCCAGCCTTTGTTCCAGGAGCCTCTCCAGGCTCCAGCTCCACTGAAGGGGGTGCAGGTGTGGATTTTGGGGGGTCCCATTGCCCCCCGGGGCAGGGTCAGTGCTCAGCAGTGGGGCCGTGATCGGGGGTGGTGGGGGCTGCCCGGGACCCCCCCGGGCCCCAAATCACCCCCGGGTGTGAAAAACAAAGCTCAGTCTTTGAAATGGTTACAAGTTTAATGAGGGATAAAACAATGTTCTCTATGCACTCCTCCATTGCTGGGGCACATGTCCCTGATGATGTCACCACCCCAATGATGTCACAGCAGTGGCATCAATGTCCCCCAGCAGCCTCGGGATGTCCTCGATGGCTCTTTGCCACCGCTCGGCCACCGCGCGGCCACGGGGGCCACCAGGGCCACCAGAGCCACCATAGGGACTGGAGAGGAGGAAATCGATTTCCCCAAGTGTCACCAGCAGGTGATCTGTGGTCAGGCGGGCACTGGCCTCCCACAGCAGCTCAAACTTGGCCACTGCAGCCACCAAGGCCTCGGGGACATCCATGGATGGCTCCTGTATCTCCTTCAGGGCGGCCTCGATGTAATCGAGCTGGTCATGCAGCTCAAAGATGAGTGCACTGGCGTTATCACTCTCAACCACCAACCACCCCAGCAGCCCCCGGGTCTCCTCCACCTGCTGTTCCTTCCTGGTGGTCACCCCCGCCTGGCTGGTGGC
This sequence comes from Zosterops lateralis, assembly GCF_965231275.1. NCBI lineage: Eukaryota > Metazoa > Chordata > Aves > Passeriformes > Zosteropidae > Zosterops > Zosterops lateralis. The sequence continues at coordinate 52,597 of NW_028154580.1, forward strand.
CTCCATGGCCTCTTCCATGACCTTGTCAGCCGCGTCCACCCGGGCATAGTGTTCATCCACCATCAAGTGCACCTCTTCCAGGCCCCCAGCCTGGGCAGTGGTGGTGGCCTCGCCAGTCTCCATGTCAGTCTCCTCGTTGGTGTCCTCATCAGTGTCCTCAGAAGTGGCCTCAGCGGTGGCCTCAGTGGTGGCCTTGGTGGTGACCATGCCCTCATAGTCATCCAGGAGATCGGCAGCATCATCAACCAGATCGAACCAGTTGTCCTGGAGTGTGTAAATCGACTCCCTCCAGGCTCTGGCCGTGGCTCTCACATCAGCCCAGGTGACCCCTGGGGTCGCCCCGAGGGCGGCCAGGGCCTGGCCCAGGGGGGTGACACTGCGCTGACTCATGGAGGTGACATTGCCGTGGTCCAGGGTGTCCCGGAGGGTCCAGATGAATTTCCTCAGTTTTTCGTGCAGGGACTCTGGGTACAGGAGAGGCCACAGGTGCCTGCGTGGTGCAGTCACGGTGGCCACCAGAATGCCCAGGGTGGCCACCACAGCCACCAGACCATCCAGCACCTGGGGAGGGGACAGGGGAGGTGGCAGGGACCTTGTGGCACTTGTGGCCTCCTGGGATCCTCTTTGTCCCCTCCCTGGAGGGCTCAGCTGTCCCCTCTGTCCCTTTGTCACCACCTCGACCCCCTGCCACCCCTCTGCCACCCCCCACTTTCCCCTGCAGCCCGCCATCCTCAGTCCCCTCCACTCCTCTGTCACCTCCTCCCTGCCATGCCCTCCTGTCTCCTTTGTGACCCCCTGTCCCCTCGGACACCCCCCTGCCACCGCCTGCTGTCACAGCCACCACTCCTTTCCCACCTGTGGCCATCATCCCCTGTGCCACTCTCAGTCCCCGCTGCCACCTTCAATGCCCTCCACTCCTCTGTCACCTCCCCCCTTCCCACCACGCCCTCCTGCCCCCTTTGGGACCCCCTGTCCCCTCCTGCCAGCCCCGTGTCCCCTCTGTCACCCCCATCCCCTCCTCTACCCTGCGTCGGCATTGTCGCACCTCTCGAGGCTCCATGGCCGCTGGGGACACTCCGGAAGGGGGGGACACGCCCCGGTGACACTCGAGGAACAGGCGGGTCCGGGTCCGGCCCCTCAACCTCCACCGGTCCGGCCCCCGCGCCCGCCGCTGTCACCGCCGGGGTCACAGCAAGATGGGGACAGGGACAGGGGCAGGGGATGGGGACAGGGCACAGGAGACAGGGACAGGGGATGGGGACAGGGACAGGGGACAGGGGACAGAGCACAGGGGACAGGGACAGGGCACAGGGAACAAGACACACGCAGTGTGTGCAGCAGCCAGGGCAGAGCTCTCTGCCTTCCCGCAAGGGAACGGGGATTTGTGTTCCAGGAACTCTCTGGTTTGGTTCCAACCTCTGACTTGTCTGCAGGACATCCTGTACATCACATCCGTGTATTGTTTTTCTTCCCCTGGTCCCATCCTGTTGTTCCACACTCCCTGGTAAATCAATAAATTCTTCTCCAGAGCTCTGGTTTCTGTCACTGTTATCACCAGCCCACAGATGTGAGAAAGAACAGAATTGTTTTACACCATTCTCTGAGTTAGTTATAATATAAAAGTTAGTTATAATAGTTATAATATAAAAGCATTTTATCATTGCACAGTCTCTATTTTATATTTTGCTAAGGCCTACAATATAATATCGATTTATTATGTTGCCATTTCTGTTGCCTTTATGGTGCACACATAAACTGAAGGATTATGTTACATCAAAAAGCAGCTGAAAGGAATTATAAATTGAACCGTATCAAAATCATGATCAATAACAATGTGCAAAAGCCAATACATGAATGTGAAAGCCAATATTGTATTGTCATTAATATTGTCATTTATACTGTAATTTATAACCCAGGTCTGCTGCCTCCCCTGCAAAGCACCGAGGGGGCTCATTCACCCCCTGCCCCCACATCCCTGTGTGTCCCCAGGTGCCCCCAAGTGTCCCCAGTGACACCAGCCCAGGAATTCCCTTCAGGATTTGGGACAGTTTCAATAAAAATTCTCGGAAAATTTTGTAAATTTGTCTCAAATACCATGCAGGGAGTGGGGAGGGGACAAGTGACACCAGCAATGTCCCGATGGCATCACCACCCTGATGACGGGACGTCGCTGTGCCCGCAGCAGCCCCGGGATGTCCTCGATGGCTCTTTGGCACCGCTCGGCCACCGCAAGGCTGTGGGAAATGAATTTGTAGAGAATTCTCAAAGCCTGACAGAAGGCTTACATTGGAACCATCTGCATGCAAACTCTGGGATAAGAGATGCTGACTTAGAAATGCCATAGAACAGGATAGATATTGTTGAGAGAGAAATGAACTAGAAACAAGTTTCCAATAATGGCCTTGCAAATAGACCAGACACTTTGGAGAAATAGAACTATGAAAAATGTATTGTAGTAGGACCCACGAGGGGTAATTTTAGATGATTGGCTTTAAGGCATTATCAGCTTTGTGTGACAAAAGCTGATAGGTCAAGAAATGCTTATAATGTATTGTAATTAGGAAATAGTTTGGCTTCTGATTGTAATGGCGTGAATTGTAATATCTGTACCGTCTCACCCTCCATATGAAACTGAAAATGGAATAAAAGTTTTTAAAACACTTCTCACTAGCTCCATCTCTGGGTCAGAAAAGGGTATAATCCAACCAAATTTGTGCCCCTACGTGAGGCAGATAACTCGGCTAATTTGTCCAACTTGCTGGAAAGCCCCGAGGTAATTTTAAAAGGGATGTTGTTTAAAGTGCTGTTGAAAGAAACATGATCCTGGGACTATAACTGTTCCAAGAAGAGCAGTTGGATTCCTACCCTCGTCTCTGGGGACGGAGATCTGACAATACTTGCCTGTTGTTCAACATCACGTAAGCCTCGGGGAACACGTTAGGATACAAGATACCCAAAATGCCTAGAGATGTTTATAGAAACCTTGAAAATCTGGTCAAATCTAGTTCTTGTAACATGTCAAAAACCGAGTTAAAAGACTTGCTAATATACATTCAGAAGGAGTTTCCAGCTGTGGATGAAGATTCTGTGTTATCACTCCCTCTCTGGGAATTATTGGGACTCAGACTTTGCAATGCTTTTACCATAAACAGAGACCAAACAGCTGCCAAGCTGCCCCCAGCGCGTCGTGCAATGATCGATATCTTTAAACATTCCACTAAATCCTCCGTTTTCTCGGCTGTGTCCGCGCCTCCCCTCGACCCCCGGGCAGGTCCCCAGAGCCTCCCTCACCTCCTGCTGTGACCTGAGACCCTGAAACTCCGACTGGGGCTGTACCACCTCCGCCCCTGACACCACGGGCTCTGTCCTGACTTCCCTCATTTTCCGATTCGTGTCCAACCCCCTCTCCCTGCCGTCCCCCCGGGACGGGAACCTTTTGGTGCCTGTGAGAAAGAGGACGGGGAGAAGAAGGGGGGAAACTCTGTCAGCACCTGTGTCCCTGCCAGCAGAAGGGAGGACGGTTTCTCTGTTAACATTACAGAGAAAACAGGCTCTGGTTGTGTTGAAAGGGAAAAATCGGGGAGATGCAAGTCTGTGGGGGAGGAAAAGGACAGTGGTCCCAGTAGTTCGGAGGAAGAAGTCAACATCTTATGTGCTGGTCCTGCAAAAACAGAAAGGGAGCCTGGTTTGCCTTCTTTTGATTCGGGAAATAGTTTGAAGAGACTGACTGATTGGGCTGAGGTAAGACATAAAATCACGAAAGATGAAGATTTTATGTTACCTTATGGAGGGTTGCTTGCAATGCCAGTTAGGTGTAGAAGGAATAATGCTGACCCAAGGTGGGAGCCCATCTCGCATTATGACATTATAGAGTTAAGAAAGGCTGTTAAAGACAGTAGCTTGAGCTCCCCGTATTTTAATTATGTGGTGAGAAGTATATTTCATTCTTATGACCTAACACCGTCAGATTGTAGGAATATTTCATCTTTGATTTTAATGAACTCGCAGTATATTTTATGGTACTTAGAATGGCAAAAGCATCTTAGTAGATTGGTTGAGAGGTATGCTGGAGGTCCTCATGCTCACCTTACATTTGGGAACTTGCTGGCGATGCTCCAAATGATAAATCAAAAGGTCAGGCTGAGACTTTTTCTCGGGCTGTGCTCGGAGATGCTAAAAATGCAGCCCAGAGGGCTTTTTTAATGGCCCAACCTGCGAGAACTCATGAAAATGCTTATTCTCTGATTCGACAAGGAGAAACTGAACCCTATGGTGCTTTTTTGGATCGTCTAATCCCAGCAGTTCAAAGGCAATGTCTTGATGAGGCAGCCCACTTGCAGTTAATTACAAGCCTTGCTTTGGCAAATGCAAATGAGGATTGTAAGAGGGTGTTGTGGTTTGAAAGCAAAATGAGTGAGAGGCTCCAAGTCAGAGATACAATTTAATAAGAAGAAAGGTAAAAAGGTAAAAATAAAATAAAATAAATGCAATAACACAAAGGATCACTGACAGAGTCAGAACACAACCTGAGCAGGGTGGTGGAAGCAGTCCAGGTGAGATGCTCTTCCTGAAGCAGTGATCCTGTAGAAAGGTCTGGTAGCTCTGCTCCTCTGAGAATCCAGTAGGTAAGGGCTCCTTGCACTTTTCCAAATATCAGCTTATATCCAGGTGAGAATGCTTGGCTCCTCCCCCTGGGCGGAGCATCTCACAATAGGATGAGGAGTGTGAAGTGGGTCCTTGATGGCCCATTAAACAGAGATAACTCCTGGAGGGAGTTACCTGTGAGTCCTGGCAGGGCGTTGATGGGCCATTAGAAGAAGACAGCTCAACACTAGAGCACTGCCCCACTTGGTTTCAACAGTTCATGAAGATGGTGATGGAATAAATACTTTGTGTACATCCTACACTACAACCCAGGACAGAGGGTCATCTTAGCTCTGCCAGAACAACCTCCCTCAGTTCCTCAAATGCTGTCGGCTTGTAGTAGGCAGGGCACACCTTTACGTCTGGCTGCGGTGCAAGCTAATGTGCTGGGGGAGCAACTTGCAAAAGCTTTTGATACTCAAACAAAAACTACTGAGAAAACTCCCACTCTTTTGCAAATTGATTCTGCTAAAGGGCCAGGTTTTCAGTGTGGGAATCCTGGTCATTTGCAAAGGGACTGTCATGAAGCTGCAAAAAATGTTAAAACACCTAAAAATTGCCCTGGTGCAGGAACGGGAGGCATTTTGCAAACGTTTGTCGCGCTCGGTTTGACAGAGACGGGAAACCAGTGACAGGAAACCCGGAAAGGAGAGCGCAGCGCCACCGCGTGGCGAAACAAATAATGGCAGCTCAACCACAAGAACAAACAGCCCGAAGGCACCTGGGGAGAACCTGGGCCGGGTGCCACCTGTACAACCACCAGCCGCCTCCCAAGCGATCCCAGCTTATTACCCCAGGGGCACAATGCAAACTGGCAACTTCCAAATTAATAATTTTTTAAAAAAACTTTTGCCATGAATGCATTACCACAGGAGTTACTGATCCTTCACAACAAAGACAAGACTTTCTAATTATAGGCAAAGACAGTAATAGAATCCTTGGATTTTCAGTTTTTCCAGCTGTCCTCTCAGCAAATTGTAATGAAGAGCTGAAGATTTTAGCTCTCTCTTACAATGCTCCAATGGTAATTCAACCAAAAACAACAATAGCTATTGCTATTGCATTACCAATGAATGCAAATTGTATACCAAGAAATGCCTTTTCAGAAGTTTGGCCCAGTGCCTAATGTCCTTTGGATAAAATGTGTCAGCAATGAATGGCTGTTGGGAAAGATGGGACAGGAAGGACTTATGAATATGACTGCATGATAAAAAATACTGCAGATACAAAACCTGTAAGTGAAATAGAAATGGAAGCCAGTTTCAAGATGTAAGCCTGGCAGGCAGGAAGACGGTGATTAAGCTGACAAAAGGACAAGAATGTTGCTTTTCCACCTTGGCAAAGACATCCAGGAACAAATACATAAGAAAGAAGTTTATAGAGAGTAAAATGACATGGTAATGCAGTTGTTTTTATAGGCTGCATGCAAAGTTTGTAGGTTTTGTATCTCACACCAGTTGGTCAATGTGAATTAGAATATTCAACCGAAAAAAGGATATATTGTATTGTAACAAGAGGATCGCTCTCTTGTCCTCTCCTCCCCGCTCTTGTCCACTCTTCTCCCCTCTTCTCCGCTCTTCTCCCCTCTTGTCCTGTCTTGTCCTGGCTCTCCTATCTTTTGCCCTTACCTCTCTGGCCCTCTCACCCTTCTTCCCTTATCTCTCTTGGCCCATCTCCTCTCCTCTCTCTCACCTCCCTTGCTCCTGCTTTGTCCCCACGTTTTTCCCCTGCTCCTACCCCGTTTTTACGCCTTAGCTCTTTTCTGTCTCTCTTTCTCCCCATTCTCTCTTTAGGGCTTTGCTTCAGCCGAGGCTGGTGGCTGGAAGCAGGCCCGCTTTACCCATGACCCTTGTAATAATAAAGCCACGTGTTTCTAGAACATCTCAGGTCTGCAGAGTTCCTTGTCCCTGCCTTCCACAGAAAAAATCCCTACAAACGGCCAGAGCTGATGTGCAGTCTGACACACCTTGGTAAAACAGTTCATATTACAGGTATGCTGGACACAGGGGCAGGTGTTTCAGTGATTTCTCATGCATTTTGGCTGAGTGAGTGGAATTTGGTGACACCCATGGGTGCTCTCACAGGAACTGGGAGAGCTACCTCGTGTCTGCAAAGTGAATTCATGATTACTGTTACAGGTCCCATAGGAAAGACAGCAGACATCTGTCCCTTCATGGTGCAGAAGCCCATCACAGTATGGGGGAGAGACGTACTGTCCCAGTGGGGAGCAAAACTGGAAGTGGGCCTTTGATGGGAACTGAGTCAAAGCCCACCACTCTGAAGCTGTCATGGAAAACTGATAACCCTGTTTGGATTGATCAACGGCCTTTACCAGAGAAAAAGCTGAGTGCCCTCAAAAATCTGGTAAAGGAGCAGTTGAAAAAGGATCACATCACACCCTCGAATAGTCCTTGGAATTCACCAGTCTTTGTCATCCAGAAGAAAACTTCTGACTCCTGGGGATTGCTACCTGAGGAAGATCAGTGAAGTGATCGAGGACACAGGACCACTCCAGCCTGGACTTCCCTCTCTGTCAATGATTCCAAGAGACTGGCCTCTCGTTATCATGATATAAAGGACTGTTTTTTCAACATACCACTTTACCCAGAGGACGCCCCGAGGTTTGCCTTTTTGGTTCCAGCTGTCAATCCAGGAGAACCACTGCAAAAGTATCACTGGAAGTCATTACTGCAAGGGATGAAGAACTCGGCCACGATTTGCCAACATTTTGTTGCACAAGCTCTGTGTCCAGCATGACAGAAGCATCCACAATCTGTGATTCTACACTACATGGATGACTTGCTCGTTGCAGCACCAACACAGGCAGAGATGGAACAAACTCATGACAGTGTTGTCACCGAGATTCAGAATGCTGGACTGGAAATTTCTACATCCAAAATTCAAGAAATCCCACCTTGGAAATACCTGAGATGGAGGGTGACTGAACAATTATGCCACAGAAGATACAGCTCTGGACCAGTGTCAGCCCCCTGCAAGATCTGTAACAGCTTCTAGGAGAAATTAACTGTGTCAGACTGATTTTGGGAATTACAAATTATGAACCTGCTCCACTTTTTGCCCTCTTAAGAGGAGACTGTGACATCAAGTCTCCTAGGACTTTGACATTTGAAGGCCCTTGAAAAGGTCACTGAAGCTCTTCAATAAAGGTAAGGGCATCGTTGTGGTCCAGAAAAGCCCTTTTTTCTTGCAGTGTTAGGAGAAAAAATGCAACCTCATAATCTCATATTTCAGTGGGACTCTTCTGAGAAAGATCCTTTGTTACTAATAGAGTGGGTTTTTCTTCCCGACAGGTCTCTAAAAAGAGTCTTTAGTATTATGGAGAAAACATCTCAAATTATAATTAGAGCTAAGATGAGATTGCTGGCTACGGCAGGCCAAGATTTTGTAATTATCTATTTACCTTTGAAAAAAGAATATCTTCATTGGGCTTTGCAAAATTCAGAGGATTTGCAGAATGCATTGTTAAATTAGTCAAGTGTTTGCTCTATTAATTATCCAGACCACAAATTATTACAAGCAAAATTGAGTTTCAGAGAAAAACCCATGCTAAGTGCAGAGCCTTTGAGTGCTGTAACTCTCTTCACGGATGGATATGGAAAAACACACAAATCAGTCATAGTATGGCAAAACCAAACAAATAAAACTTGGGAATCAGATATTCAAACAGCAGAGGGCTCTCCTCAGATCGTTGAATTGGTCGCAGTAGTCTGGGCATTTCAGCTCTGTCCAGAATCTTTTAATTTAATTATAGATGAATCTTAAGTAGCTGGTATTGTTAAAAGAATAGAAGGATCAGCTTTGAAGGATGTTAGCAATGCTACCCTACATCACCGGCTTTCATGTCTTTATACAGTTTTGCAATAAGGAACTCACCAATATTTTGTGTGTCCTACCAGGGCTCATTCCTCACTTCCAGGATTCATGGCAGAAGGAAATGTGAGAGCAGACAAATCAACGATGGTTGTTTCAAACACCTTGACAAACATTTTTGAACAAGCAAAACTGAGCCATGCCTTTTTCCATCAAAATGCACAAGCACTTGTGGAAATGTTTCTCATCTCCAAAGGTCAAGGAGAAGCCATTATTGGTGCTTGTCCTGATTGTCAACTTGTACAACCTCCTATTTCTGCAGAAGCTGCCAATCCACGAGGGTTGCAAAGCCTGCAGCTATGGCAGACAGATACCACCAAATACCCATCTTTTGGGAAATTTAAAAATATTCATATGTTGGCGGACACTTTCTCTGGTGCAGTTTTGCCTCGGTCCATACAGGTGAAACAGCCAATCATGCCTGTCAATATTTTCTACAAGCTTTTGCTTCATTAGGAGTATCCCAAGAAATGAAAACAGACAATGGCCCTGCACACACAGCTCAAAAATCGGCCACAGTTCTAATGGATTTTGGAATCCCCTACTCTCCCACAAGTCAGGCAGTTATTGAAAGGACACACCACACTCTAAAATGCATTTCAGACCAACAAAAGGGGAAATGGCTGAGGCAATGCCTCAGATGAGGCTTAGCAAAGCTTTATATGCTTTTAATTTTTTTAATAGTTCATTTGCAGAAACAAATCCTCCAATTTTTAGGTGCTTTTTAAATAACACACAGGCAAAACTGAAAGAAAATCTTCCAGCTTTAATGAGAAACCCTGAGACAGGACAAATTGAGGGTTTGTTTAATAACCTGAGGCAAAGGCTTTTCTCATGTTCCCACAGGTGCAGGACCTCAGTGGTGTCGTCCCTGCATTTCTTGGTTTCAAGTGTTTGAGTCTTTGCAGCAGCTTTCTCACGCTGCTTCATGTAAACAATAAGTATTCTTAGAAATTATCTGTATGTTTTGCATTCTTGTTCTCTGAGAGAGAACTTGACTGATGGTCATAGTGACCAATGGAGTCAGGAGGTTGTAACCTCTTTGGGCCAATCTTGGCCCTCTGTACAAAATGTATATAAGCCTTTTGGAGTCAGATAATAAAGAGCTTTCCATGTTTCACCAAGCTGCTGCCTGCTGTCCTCTGTCAAGGTCCACTCCCACGTCACAACGTGTTGCCCCTCCAAAGGAGTGGGGTAACAAGTGGTGACCCCGAACGTGTGGGAAGAGGGGTCTCCCATAACAAGTGGTGACCCCTCCGTGTCTGGACTGCAGCTCGGTCACATCTGGTGACCCCTCCGTGTCTGGACTGCAGCTGGGTCGCATCTGCTGACCCTTTGTGTCTGAACGGCACATCTGGACACTGTCCGTGTCTGAACGGACTCCTGACGTGGGAGAACAGGTCACACCGGTGACCTCTGACTGCAAGAGAGACTGCACGTCGGTGGACCTCTGTGCCCAGTGAGAGACTGAGCTGCTCTGCCTGAGGTATCGTGGTAAGAGATAATGATCTCTAAACCCTCCGCAGATGAGGAAACCCTCATGTTGGACCTTTGCCTTGAGGTCCTGCGGAGACAAGAAGTCTCCTTTCCTGGAGATGCTCTCCAGAAATTGTTCTATTATGCTAGAACTCATGGGGTTTTTTGCAGCCTTGAAGAAGTTTTTTCTACAGCAGAGTGGAAGTCTTTGGGTGACTATCTGCTCTGCTCCAGGTTTTCTTGGCAAATCGCAGTGTGAAACTTTTGAAACTGATAGCCACCTGGAGCACACTGGAGAAAGTGCTGCCTAAAGTACAGCCTTCCAGCTCTGAGGACAGCTCCAGCCCCATCGGGCTGGGTTCCAGGGAAGACAGTGGAGTCATCCCTCCTGTCCCAGCTCCGCGGAGACAGGCGGGACAGCCGACTCCCCTTCCTCGTAGCAGCATGGCGGGAAGCCTGCCTGAACTCAGCACAGCTGCTGAGGCGGGCACGGGGTCTCCTGCTGAGCAGACCCCTTTCGCACCCACGCCTCATCGGTGCTGGAGTGTGGAAAAACTCGGGGCTTCTGAGAGCCCCTCGGGATCGGCCCCGCCTCCCAGCCCCGTGCCGCCGCTGAAAAAGCGGCGACAGAGGCGAAAAATTGCCTCCCCCACTTCCCTCCCCCCCCATGTTTTCCCGGCCTTGGAAGCGCCGGGAGCGCTCTTGGATTGGGGGGGAGGGGTGGTTTTTGTGGATTGTCTGCACTGTGGGGCATCGGTGGAATGTTCCGTGCGGCGGGGCGGTGCGGGATCGCGCTGTCCCGGGGTGCCAGGCAGGGCGGCCGTTCCCCCCCGCAGCGGGGACTTGCAGGGCACACACAGGTCCGTGCAATCTGGCGACAGGCCAAGTGCCCTGCCGGAGCGGGGGTGGGGCCTTGCCCAGCCTGTGAGGGGCGGGGCGGCCCCGAGAAGCGGCGGGGCCGGCCCGGGGCAGGCGATGCAGCCTGCCCAGCCCCCGTGGGACGGGGCGGTCCCAAGGAGTGAAGGGACCAGCCCAGGGCCACCCCGCACGGCCCCGGGGCGGGAGAAAACCCCCCCGCAGCGGCCGGTGCCGCCGTTCAGAAGCGGCGGGGCCGGCCCGGGGCGGGGAATGCAGCCTGCCCAGCCCCCGCAGGGGCCGGCGCCGCCCCTGAGAAAGGGCGGGCCAGTCCCGCGCCGCGCGGGGCAGGCAGCAGGGGCCGGTCCCAAAGCGGCGCGGAGGGACACGCCCCTCCCTGCCGATCGGGGCACTCCCCCCGCGCCCGTGGGGGCAGCACTTGGCAAGTGGGACACACCTCTCCCAGTGCTGTTTTCCCCCCCCCCCGCGCTGAGCAGGAGCAGCGCGGCGGAGGCAGCTGCAGCCGATCTGTCAATTTTAAAGGAACAGCGCGGCCACAAGCGGCTGTTCCCCCGTTGGAGACGGGAATCAGAGGTGCATGATGCCTCGTCTAATGCTCAGGCCAGCAAGACTAATGCTCAGGCCAGCAAGAAACAAAGAAAGAGAGTGCAAAAAAGAGGAATCACTCCCTTGTTTCTTTGTGGAAGGTGTGGACGGCCGAATCACATGGCAGATGTTTGCAAGGCAATCCATGTGAAAGGCCAGCCTCTGTCAAAAGGGCAGTGGGGTGCAAAGAGGAAGCGTGCTCGGACAGAAGAGTCTTCCCAGTCCCCACAGCCGATGGAGGTTTGTGGGGAAAGTCTAATCCCACACCCACCTCTCCCTGTCAGTGTCCCTGAAGGGACCAGAATTGTTTAATTTGTGTTTGAGTTTTCTGTTCACAGGACAAAGAGTCGGTGGTGAGAAGGCAGTTGCTCTGAAGTATTGAGCTGCCTGGATTTCACTGGACTGTTGCTATGATCAGAGACTGTCCTGGAACAATTTGGAACGGACATTGCAGTTTTCTCCTTTGCTGGCAGCTGGAATGGACTGTCTTTCAAGATCCATTCATCGCCCTTCATGACTTGTTTGGGAGCTGTTGGACCAGGATCATCTGGAAATTTCAACCAGTCCTGGGATGTTCCTGTGTTCTGCATCAAAACAGAACTCTGGGGACTGGAGGTTTTTATGACACCTCCAAAAAGCCAATCCTCAAATGTGAATCTGAATGATTGTTTTCTGTGATTCATTTGTATCCTGCAGGTATCACTGGCTGATGAATGTCCAATTCCTTGCACGTTCTGGAATGGGTCATTTTTGCCCCATCTGCCAAAAGGCGGCAAAATATTGTTTGAAAAAACAAACAAACAATCAAAATTTTTTTTTTTGTTTGAGCTAATTATTGCTCGATTTCAGCTGCAAAAATGGCAATCAATCATTTTTGTATGAGCTCATTGCTCGATTGATAATGCAGGCAACAACGCTTGCGAATTTGATGGGTGCAGATTTTTGTAAAATTCATACTCTCAGTATTTTGGGAGGAATTTGATTGGAGCTTTGCAAGCAGTGTTTTTCTGCCAAATGCTCTGGAGCCATGAGCTGTTGCAAGTGGCAAGAATCCTTTGGATTTCTTTTTGTGGCCCAAAAAATATTCAGAAATTTAGTGCAAGGGCCCACTGTCTTTACAGACGATTTGGGAGGATGAGATAGGCCAGTGTTCCTTGGAAGGATGATTTTGAGGGCAAGATTTGGAAGCCCCTGAGGATGGGCAGCCCATTTGATATTGGGGCTGCTGTCATGGCATTTCCACAGTTTTCCCCGAAACTTTTTCATTTAGTCACGGATTCAAATTCTGTGGTCGACATGGCACACAGATGGGTTGTTCAATTTAAAGGGAGTCAGCAATGTTGTTTGTTCCATTTGCTGAAGAACCTTTTGTTGTGCCACAGAGGCCTGGTTCTTCAAAACAAAAATGGGGAATGCAGGGTGAAACCCCGCAAATTTAATTGGCAAAGGCTTTGCATGCCATGGAGCATCTTACAGGTGCCACAGAATTTCACTAACCCTGCAATGTGAAAAGCAAGAAACTGTGACCGAATGAAGGTCAACAGAGGAGGAACCACTGGTCCTCCCATGGGAACAGAAATTGAACTGTAGTTCATTTTCTTTTTTCCTTTTTTTCTTTTTTTAAGGTAAAAAGGGTGAGATGTCGTCCCTGCATTTCTTGGTTTCAAAGTGTTTGAGTCTTTGCAGCAGCTTCTCACGCTGCTTCATGTAAACAATATAGTATTCTTAGAAATTATCTCTATGTTTTGCATTCTTGTTCTCTGAGAGAGAGCTTGACTGATGGTCATATTGACCAATGGAGTCAGGAGGTTGTAACCTCCTTGGGCCAATCTTGGCCCACTGTACAAAATGTATATAAGCCTTTGGAGTCAGATAATAAAGAGCTTTCCATGTTTCACCAAGCTGCTGCCTGCTGTCCTCTGTCAAGGTCCACTCCCACGTCACAACGTGTTGCCCCTCTAAAGGCTGGGGTAACAGGAAGGTTGGGGGAGAAGCTTACAACTTGTAACAAAAGGGGAACTAAAACTAGAACTGCACTGAACCGGGGTACAAAGAACAAGTGTCTTACAATAAAACTCATTATGAAAGTCACACCACCACAGGGTCTCGGCCGCCCGGTGTCACTGAAGGAGCCACAGCGAGGGACGGGCGGGGCGAGGCCCCATCGAACCCCTCCAGCTCCGTGACGAGCGGTGACCCCGCGGGACCGCGCCGGGGCTGGGCGGAGGCGGCAGCCGGAGCTGGGGAAGCGGCTTTGAGCGACGGAGACGACCGGGGTGTTCCCAACCAGCTCCGCTCAGCCCTCGGGCACCGGGCTGGGGTCGCTGCAAACTTTCCAAACCCGGCCGCGGATCCCTCTGCCGCCTCCTCAGGCCCCAGAGCCCAGAAAACCCAGGAAATTTATCCCAGGCACTAAAAACCCAGAGAAAGCACTGTGGCATTCTCATGCACAGCAAGGGCCATGGAGGGTCCTTATGAACTGCCATCCCCTCAGTCCCCCCGGGCACCGCGGGGCATTAGCGCAGCTCCCGCGGCTGTCCCGGCACCGGCTGCTGCCACAGGGCACGGGCTTGTCACACTTGGGTATTAAACAAATTTGGGGAGGAGGAGGACAGCCTCAGAACCCAGGGCTTTGCCCTCGGGAACTTGGAGCTGCACGAAGGGGATAAAGGATTCCCTGCACACACCGATGCCCCCGGCAGCGGCTCTGCCCCGCCAAGAACGGGGCTGTGTTTGGGAGAGGTGGGATGGCTGGGATGGGCTCTGCAATGAGACAGCCACATGTTGGCATGAAGAGCTTGGGGCGATGGGGTTACTGAGGAGCTTTTGGGGCACCTTCCAGTCCTGAGAGATGAGTTACTGGCAGGGGGGAGATACCTGGCTCTGACATTGGAGTGGGGCCTGTATTAGGGAAGGATGTATGTTGGGGGTCAGATTTCTTTCTTTTTTACTTCTAGAATTCTTTCCCATGAGTTGCTAGAAGACTAATTACTGGGTACTTATGGGTACTTTAACTTCTGGGTGCAGAACAGAAGGGCCAAAGGAGAGCAGTTGTAGCACCTGGCTACACTTGTTTTTTGTCACTGGCAGTTTCTCTCGAGGGGGAAGATTCTGCGAGTTTTGGGGGCAGGAAAAGGACAGGGGCTGGGGGCAGCTATGCCGTCTCTTGCTCTCAGCTTTCAGAGAGGACGGCCAGGCTGCTGCTTGCTGCGGGAGGAGTTCACTGTAACCACCAAGTCTGGTCCTGGGAAATCTACCACCATCTGCTCGTGTGCCCAGGAATTCTGAGCTCACCTTCTCCTGTCCTGCTGGAGCTGGACCAGCCCTGCCTCTCCGCTGCCACTTTTTTTGTGCTGCTTTGAGGCTTTTCTGTACATTGTGGGCTCGCACCCCCTGCCTGCTGTGACCTTCTGCATCTTCATCCACAGCTCTGGAGTTTCTGATTCATCCCTTCCATCCCTTCAGCCACAGCTCCGCAGTTCCTGATCCATCCCTTCCATCCCTTCAGCCACAGCTCCGCAGTTCCTGATCCATCCCTTCCATCCCTTCAGCCACAGCTCTGGAGTTCCTGATCCATCCCTTCCATCCCTTCAGCCACAGCTCTGCAGTTCCTGATCCATCCCTTCCATCCCTTCAGCCACAGCTCCGCAGTTTCTGATCCATCCCTTCCATCTTTTCAGCCACAGCTCCGCAGTTTCTGATCCATCCCTTCCATCCCTTCCCGGCTCGGACAAAGCCGCCATTCCCGCGCGCTCCCCGAGCCCGCCCCACAGCGCCCCCTGCAGCCGCGGGGGGATCATCGCACCTGCCCCGCCCACCGGGAGCCACCAGCGCCCCTGCTGGCCGTGCCCGGAACTGCACCAAAGGGGAAAGTGCCGCGCTCAGGGAAGCTGTTCCTGGGTTCTGCTCCTGTTTATTGTTAATGCTGTGCTTGGTGTTGTTTGTTTGTCTGGTGATACACACCAGTAAAGAACTGTTATTTCTATCCCCATACCACTTCCTGAGAGTCACTTTATTTCAAAATTATAAATTGTGAATTAAATTTGAATTAAATTATAATTTGGAGGAAGAGGGTTTGACTTCTCAATTCCAAGGGAGGCTCTGGCTTTCCCTGGCAAACACTTGTCTTTCAAACTGAGACAACACCATTCTCTGAGTTAGTTATAATATAAAAGTTAGTTCAAATAGTTTTAATATAAAAGCATTTTAGCATTGTGCAGTCTCTGTTTTAATATTTCGCTAAGGCCTAGGACATAAAATTGATTTATTGCAATGCCATTTCTGTAGACTATACAGTGCACACATAAACTGATAGGTTATGTTTCATCAAAAAGCAGCTGAAAGGAATTATAAATTGTACTGTATCAAAATCATTGTGATCAATAACAATATGCAAACATCTATACATTAATGCAAAAGCCAGTATTTTGTCACTTATGTTGTCATTTCTATTGTAATTTCTATTGTCATTTCGACTGTAATTTATAACCTGGGTCGGCTTCCTCTCCTGCAAGGCACTGAAGGGGGCTCATTCACCCCCTGCCCCCACGTCTCTCAGTGTCCCCAAGTTTCCCTAAGCATCCTTGAGTGCCCCCAAGTGTCACCATTGACGTCACCCTATTCTCATCAGGATTTGGGATAGTTTCAGTCAAAATTCCCAGAAAATTCCCCAAATTTGTCTCAAACACCACATGGGGAGGGGACAAGTGACACCAGCCATGTCCCTGATAGCGTCACCGCCCCGATGACGGGACGTCGCTGTGCCCGCAGCAGCCTCGGGATGTCCTCGATGGCTCTTTGGCACCACTCGGCCACTGGGGCCATCGTGTGTCAGGTTTTTGGGGTGTCCTCACTGAAGACAAGGGCGATGGGCAGTTGTAAAAGCAAAGTCCTTTATTGCACGGCTAAATCAGCCTCATGGAGGCAGAGACTGTCACAGCTCAAGCCAGTAAAGTCCCCACGGCCCCAGCAGGAGCGGTGGCATCTTATCAGCAGCAGTGTGCAGGAAGCCTTCTCATATAAAGTTTCATAAAGAGCATCAAGTCTCATAAAATAAAGAACATAAAGTTTCTGATATGGTCTCGCACATGGCCAGCATGAAATGAGCCCCATGAAGATGTATCAAGCCTGAGGGTTGGCCTGAAACCTCCCAGAGTGGCTTCATAATATTTGCCAGACGGCTCTTCAAGTGTATTTTGTAATGCAAAGGTTTTAACAAAAAGAGGTTTTAACAGAAGACAAAACTATTTACAAAAGATAAAATGACAAACAGTACAGAAACAAAAGCCAAGCACAGGTGTCAGAGAAGCCTCTGACCCCTGGCTAAGACACCTTAAAAAGCACCTGAGCACCTCTGAGCTTGTTCTCAAGTTTTGGATGATTAAGGAGGGACAATTTGCCTTGCTGCCAATAGAAGCAGCCACAGGTTCTGGGAAACATCTCCACAGCCCAACCAGTGCCCCTGTGCTGGCTCTGGGCCAATGCCCATGAGAAGGGCACGGAACTTTCTAGCTCGGCTTCCTTCTCTGTTCAAAGGTAAACCAAAACTTTTTTCCTTAAATCAAATCATTTCCTTGGGTGTGGAAATGCATTCCTACAAGTTTCTAAGTCCCAAGCAGAAGCAGCAACAGCAGCAGCAACAGCACCTGTAGTCTGTGTTCCCTGAGTCTTATCAGTGCATATATATTTTTATAGATATCTATATATATATCTATCTACTGTCTTATCAGTAGCAGCCGCAGAAGCAACAACAGTGGCACTTGTGATCGGTCTCCCCTGAGCCTGCTAGCATTCTCAAAGTAGTGCATTTTATTCTAGTTTTGGCCAAACAGGTTGAAACAAGAGTCCTGTATTGCCTTGTTGGGCCTATCCTAAGCTAAGATTGATGTGTGACAACATTTGTAATTTCTTACACAAATTCTACTCATGTAGCTCTGTCTGTTCTACCCAGGAATGTTTAGCAGGACTACATTGGTTTTGTTATGATTAGAATTTAACTAACTTTGCAAAAAACAATGCCACTGAACTTTAAACCAGACTTTAGGTCTTTTTCCTGCTAACTGATCCAAGCTCTTATTTGCTAAGGCACTTAAAAATCCTCTATTTATTTAAAACTAAACTTGCATTTCGACCTCATGTCTGTGTGGATTTGTGTATTTTAGTTTCTCTGAAGGTTTTAACTCAGTCCTCACATTTCTGGGCACTCTAGGGCCTGTGTGGATTTGGCCCAGGGGGATTTATATGCCAGCATCTCCCCTCTCTCTTTGAGCCATACAGACTCTCTTGATTGCTTTACTGATCATTTGTCGAATGCACTGAAGCAAACAAGGCACCCTTATCAGCACAACTATGATGATGATGATGAAAATGTATAGACCCATTCTCAAAAGCTCTTTCATCCTTCATGTTAAATTCCATCTAATAGACTATCTATCCAAATCCCATCATCAATTCTAATTTTTGATACACCTTCTTTAAGTTGTATGCTTTTATGAAGAGATTCTGAGTGACCAGAAAAATCCATACACCTCCCTTCAAAATCTTCACACCCATGTCCACGTGCTAGTAAGGGAAAGTCAATTGTGACCCTGTCTACCATGTTTAACATCTGTTAACACATCACTTAATGCAAGGGAGGTAGCACTGAATTGCTTACTCAGCCAACACCCCAGTCAATCCAGTTGCTTTAGTGCTACTGTTGAACTGAGTTGTGCTAATAAAAGAGATGCTGAGAACCTTTTTCCAAAACCCCAGGGCTGAAAACTACTTTTGCAGTCCAAATTGCATTGATGGATAAGCCTGTTTCCTTTATGTCTCATGATGGCAAACATTTGTGCATCAGGTGTTAGCAGAGTAAGTCTCCCCAAGCTCCACGGCCCACCTGTGATGTGTGCTGGAATAGCAGGCCAGGCTCTGTTTCCACAAATGAAAAACATTCCCTGTGGGAACTGAAAGGGGCTATCATTAAATGCAGACTGAACTAAAGAAGTATGGTTACACCAATTAATCTCATTTTTCTATACAGAGTGCTAAGGACAAACATCCTTAACCAAAAATTGATCTTTCCCTGTAGAGTTAAATCTGGCATGAAAAAATCATGTTTACAGAACCAAAGATCTCCAATGCTTCAAGTTCACGAGATGCCTTGGGAAGGTGAGGAACCCACCAGTTCCATGCACCTACTGGGGACCAAAAATCCCATGTGGATGATCCTGGGAGTGTACCTTGAATGGCTCTGTCAGTTTTCTCTGGAATTGGCCAAGCGTCCACTGGCACACCAACCAGACAGGTGGAAAATGGCTTTTCTGGGGTTGTATTGGACAGACACACAGCATCTAAACCTGATGCACTGGCTAAAGTCACCCAGACATTTGTTTTGGGCTGACTAACTGGCAAATTTGTGTTACTAAAAGCAAGCACGCAAAAAAGTATAACATTCGATTGAACCCCTTATTTCCCTTAAACTATTCTCTAACAAAGGTATTCTACAACACTACTGATCCACAAGTGTTGGTCTTTGGTTGACCAACAGGTAAGGTTGCATTGGTGAAGGCAAACAAAATAGGAAGATATAAACATGATATCTGATTTAACTTCACACTGTTTGATTTAAGGCACTTTCTTTTTCCTTTCTTATTTCCAAGCACATCTCTCAGCACATTCCCTTCTTTGGTTCTTCCACAAATTTCACCTGGGACCAGCCAGATAGAAGGCACTGAATTATTTTGTTTGCATTCAACTCAGCAAATCTGAATCTCTTTTGATTCTGTCAAAAATTCCCTCCTACATTCCTCCCTAAGAACAGGAAGATGGGGGCTATTTTCTTCATTGTGACCCACTGCAACTAAAAATTCAATGGCCTTGTGCTTTGTTTGGGATTCTAAATCATAACACCATGTACACCACGATTGTGCCAACAGAGCTCTACGATACCAACGATTCCCACACTTTTTACACTGATACAAACCCCAGGGTTCACAGATCTGGCACATGGGACAAAAGATGTCTGCCATCAGCTACAGTCTCTGTGCAGCTCACGTCTGCGTGCTGCTTCTCTGCTCTTGGGGTTGTCAGCGTGTTCCTGTGCTTGATTTGGATTCACGTTCTCCACTGGAATCCACCTGGGTCCTGTACCTGCAGAAACACAACTTCTTCTTCACCTTGTTGTTCATGGGTTTGGGTGGTTTCTTTGGTTAATAAAGTCCTCATTGCAGACCACGGGGGATGGGTCAAAAATAGAAATAATTTGAGTGCCACTTTTTCACTGGATGATTTGTACTTGGAAACAGTGGGTAGGGATAGAGAGAGACTCTCCATTTTGTGTTTAGCGAGTTAGTGTGCAGAACTCACAGCTTGTGAGGCTGTAATGCAGATAAGAATTAATAAAATCCTGAGTCCAAACACCAAAACTGCGTCTCCCGTGCTCCAATCCCGGCACTGGCAGAGGCTGAAAAGAAGCCGGAACCTCGGCAGGGCTGCTCCCCATGGCAGGCTCACGCCGATGGTGGGGGTGCTGAAAGCCTCTTTGGCCATGCCCAGGGGTCACCCGCCCCCATGGCTGGTGACTCCTGCTGTGGGGAGCCACAGGGACCCCCGCTGGCGGCACCCCGGGGCCACGCACCTCCAGGGCTGGCCGCAGCCGCGGCACCTCCACCGCCGGTGTTCCGGGGCCACCTGACCCTGCAGTGGGCATGGGGGCCAGAGGTGGCGCTGTAGTTGGAGGCCGTGAGTCTCGGTGGTTACAAAATGGCGCTGGCAGCAGGGAGCATGCTCCGTGTAGGGTGCCGCCATTTTGTTGCACGGAAAAACACAGGGAGCGGCCATTTTGTTGTACGGAAGGTCTTTGCAGGGAGCCGCCATTTTGCTGTGCGGGCGGCTGTGCTGCACATGCGCAGTAGCGCTGCAGGAAATTGTCTAAATTCCTGCAGTGTTCAAATCCGTTTTGTTCAGGGGGAGCTGCTGTTCAGAGTGGGGATCCCACTGTCAGTGTCAGAGGGGTCCCTATGAGCCCAGGTAAGTCACCAGCGGGATGGAAGAGGCCCCTCAGGGGTTCGCTGGGACCGGCCGCGGGGCCGTTCTCGGGTTTGGCGGGGCCGGAGCGGCTGCAGCTCCTTTGCATCTCTTTGTGGTAAAACCGTCCAGTGGTACCTTTGCAGTGGTTTTCCTCTATTGATGGCTGGAACCAAAAAGGCAAGTCGAGGAGCATCCTCTGGATGCAGTGGAGTGTTGAAAAAACAATCTTTTAAGTCAATGACAACAAGGGGCCAGTCTCTTGGAATCAGTGAAAGAGAAGGAAATCCAGATTGTAAATGCCTCATGTCTTCTGTCACTTTGTTGATCTTCAAGTCATGAAGCAATCCCCAGGAATCAGAGAAGTCTTCTTGTGAATGACAAACACTAGAAAATTCCAGGGACTATTTGTGGGTTCGATGAGGCCTTTTTCGTAGCTGTTTGCTCACTAATTTTTTGACTGCATTCAATTTTTTCTGTTCAAGAGGCCACAGATCTATCCAAACAGGCTGATTGGTTTTCCATGATAACTGCGGAGGCGTCACTGTGGTTTCCATTAAGAATCCACTTCCATCTTTGTTCTCCACTGGGACAACACATCTCTCCCCCATACTGTTAAGTAATCCTCTACGACGTAGGGACGGATGTCTGCTGTCTTTCCTTCAGGACCTGTGACAGTAATCATGGATTCACTTTGCTTACATGCTGTAGCTCCTCCAAACCCTGCGAGAAGATACTCGGGTGGCACCAGATTCCAATCTCTCGGCCAAAATTCACGAGAAATCGCAGTGACATCTGCCCCTGTGTCCAGCACTCCTATAATCTTAACTGTTTTATCACCGTATGTCAGACTGCACTCCAGCTCTGGGTCTTCATTGGTGACATGTTTTACCCAACGGACATTAGGTGCTGAACTAAAGCCCTCAGAAGGTATTTCTCTGTATCCAGCTCCCTTATTTATATTCATTGGCAATGCAGTAGCAATAGCTATCGGTTCAATCACCAGTGGAACCTCGTGAGCAGGAGCTAAAACCATCAGCTCTTTGTTACAATTTACTGAAATAACAGGTGGAATAACTGAAGGTCCAAGAGTTCTGCTATTGTCCTTGCCTATAATTAGAAGGCTTTGTCTCTCTTGTGAAATACCAGTAACTTCTATGGGAAGGCATTCATGGCAACAGGTTTTAAAAGAATATATCAATTTGGAAGTTGCCAGTTCACATCGTATCCCTGGAGGTAATAAGTCAGGGTGGCTTGGGCGATGGCTGGTGGTGTCACAAACTGCCCCTGGCTCGGGTTTTCCCCAGGTACCGTCGGGTTGTTCAGGTGTTCCTATCATTGAGCTGCCATTACGTGTTTCGCCACACGATGGCGCTGTGCGCTGTTCTGTGCACAGCCCCGAGGTGTCCTCGATGGTTTCTTGGCACCGCTTGGCCACCGAGCGCCCACCGGGGCCACCAGGGCTAACAGGGCCACCAGGGCTAACGGGGTTAACAGAGCCAGGGCTTGAGCGAAGGTTGTAGATGTCCCAAAGTGTCCCCAGCAGTTGATGCTTGGTAATGTCGGCATTGGCCTCACACAGCCGCTCGACCTTGGCCATTGCAACCACCAAGGCCTTGAGGAATTTGGGGGACACTTTCTTCGTCCCCTTCAGGATAGCCTTGATACACCCAAGCTGGTACATCAGCTTCCAGGGGAACTTGATGACTCTGCTACACACAACCACCAAGCGCCCCAGCAGCCTCAGGGCCTCCTCCAACCAATGTCCCTTCCTGGCAGCTGCCCCCACCTGGCTGGCGGCCATCATGGCCTCCTCCATGGCCTTGGTGGCTGCTGCAGCCTCATTGGTGGCCACTGCCACACCAGCATTGTGTGTGGCCGCTGCCGAGGCTATCTCATCCTTGGCTGGAGCCACTGGCGGCTGCCCAACCACGGCCACCAGGTTGTGCCCAGCTGTCCCCCAGCTGGCAGTACTGTCCCACAGGTCCTCAGCCCAGGCAGTGGCCTCGTCCTTCCAGGTATTCAGGAGCTCAATGACCTGCTTAATGAGCCAGATGAAGCTCTTCAAGTGCAGCGACATTGACTTCCGGCAGGCTCTGACCGCGGCTCTCACATCAGCCCAGGTGGGACTTGGGGTGGCCGTGAGGGCGGCCAGGGCCACACAGGTGAAAGCGCTGTGCTCCAGGGTGTCCTGGAGGGTCTGGATGAATTTCCTCAGGGGTGTGTGCAGGGTCTCTGGGGACAGGAGCAGCCACATGTCCCTGCGTGGTGCGGTCATGGTGGCCATCAGTTCGCCCAGGGCTGCCATTATGTCCACCTGGGACGTCAACATCTGGGGAGGGGACAGGGGAAGTGACAGGGACCTCGTGGCACTTGTGGCCTTCTGGGGTGGCCCCTGTGCCCTTCCGGGGTCTCCTTTGTCCCTTCCCTGGAGGGCTCAGCTGGCCCCTCTGTTCCTTTGTCACCCCCATGTCCCCTCTGCCACCCCACTGCCACCACCACTGTCCCCTCTGCCACCCCCCCACTATCCCCCTTGACCCAAATTCTCCCAGGACCCTCCCCAAACCCACCCTGACCCCTCCAACCCCACCCGGGACCCCCCAAACACCACGTGGGACCCCTCAAAATCTCCCCTAAGACCCCCAAAACCCGCCGTGTTCCCCCCTTTCCCCTCCCACCACCCCACACCAGGATTGTCACACCTCACAGCCATCCATGATCGCTGGGGACACGGCAGGGACGCCTCGGGGACACTCTGGGGACACTCTGGGTGTTATAAATGCATATTGTATGACTGGCTTTTGCAAATATTAAAATGAATACTATATCTGTTATGTTAGAAAGTTATGCTGTATTAATATAGTCTCTTTTAGTAGTGTGATAAATACAGTTTTTAGGCTATAGCAGATGCTTGTTGTAACTAATTTAAAGTGGGAGAGGCAATTAAGAAATTCCTCACATCATCCTATCTTCATAGAGATAACAACAAGGACACCAAAGAACTCCACAAGGAAGAATTTACTGCCTCCTTATTAAGGGATTTGCCACTTTGTGGAGCCACTGGAAAGATTTATTTGCAAGAAAGAATGGTGGGGGGAGAAAAATTACAATTAAATCTTTTTACCCAAAGTCCAAAGAAGGGTTTAAATCATGTCCAAAATTTATGAATATGCAATAACCCATGGTATTGAAAGGAAAGATCCTTTGTTAGCCTGTGTGCCTTGGTGTGGGATGCCAGGTACCCAGACATCTGGAATCTCTTTTGCTTCATATGCCTCTTATTGTCTTATTTTTTATTATGAAACTTTTAAAATTTTAACAAAAGTGAATCGTGTTTTTCACAATTTGGGGGCTCAGTTCAGGATATTTACCTCGTCTCTGACGCCCCAGGGGATCCAAAGCAGGAGGGGCCCAGCTGATTTTAGCAGCCTTGCTCTGCTTCCTCTGGTGTAGATTGGAAATCACAGGTTAAATACCCCCAGGGCAAGGGGGAGACAATAAAGCAAAAGGAAAAAAAGGGATAAAGAAGCTCTGGAAGAAACCCTGGTATTTTTGCTCCATAAAAATCTTGTGCACAAAGACCTAAGAAAGAACAAAGGACTGTGAGTATTTCTTAGGGGAGCAGGTTACGGGGTGTGAGATGTGAGTTTGAGACGTGGACTGGGGTTCCCAGCTCTACAAAGCCAGTCTGGAGCTCCCTGAGCTGCGTGTCTGTCCTTTGGCCAGAGAGGAGCCAGGACGGAGGCGAAGCCAGAGATGAAAGGACTGAGAGAGACCCCGGGGTGGGGACGGGGCCCCAAAGAAAGGGGCTGGGCCCCTCTGAAGGAAGGGAGCTGGGGGTTTGCCAGTACAACCCACTGAGAAACAGGATAAAAAGGAGGGGGGGGGCCCTAATTTTTTTTTTTTTCCAGGTTGAGGGTTTAAAACTAACCCCAAAACCAAAAAAAACCCACAAGAAATCTGGGCGTAAAGACTGACGAATTGAGGGTTTGGGGAAAAAAAAACAAACAGGAAATTTAGGCATAGAAGCTGTTTTATTTAGGGTTTGGCAAAAAAAAAAAAAAAAAAAAAAAAAAAGCCCAAGAAATGTGGGCTTAGAAGCTGCAAAATTGAGGGCTTGGAAAAAAAAAAACAACCCAAAACAGGAACTTTGGGCCTAGAACCTGCCGAATTGAGGGTTTGAAAAAAAATGTATTAAAAAAACCCAAGAAAATTGGACTTAGAAGCAGCTGAATTGAGGTTTGGGGAAAAAAAACAAAATAAAACAAGAAATTCGGGCTAAGAAGCTGCTGAACTGAGGGTTTTGGAAAAAAAAAAAAAAAAAACAAAAAAAAAAAAAAAACAAAAAACAAAAAAAAACCAGGAACTTTGGGCCTAGAACCTGCCGAATTGAAGGTTGGAGAAAAAACGTATTAAAAAAACCCAAGAAATTTGCGCTTAGAAGCCGCCCCGCCGTCCCCGGCCCCACCGCCCGCCCCAGCCCCGGTGCCGGCGGCCGCCCCGCCGTTTGTATCGGCCGCACCGGTGGCCGCTCCGCCCGGGGCTCCCCCTGCGCCGGCCCCAGCCCCGACCGCGCAGTCTGCGATCGCTGCCCCGGACATGCCGGGGGATCTGCCCGCCCCAATCCCGGCCGCACGGCCCGCGGCAGCTCCGCCACAAACCCCGCCCATCCCGTCCCCGCCCGGCCCGGCCCGTCCCGGCCGCTCGGGCCGCCCATCCCCTGACCGCTTGTCCCGGGGCTGCTCCGGCCGGCCCCGTCCCGGCCGCTCCGCCCGTGCCGGGAGCATGCGCAGAGACTCCGTGCTCAGGCTCGGCCGCCGCTCGTCCTCTCGGTGGTTCCGGCAGCAGCTCCCGCCTACGCCCCCCCACGCCTGGAGGACTCAGCCCCGGGCCAATCCCCGCCCCCGCCCCGCCCTCTCCGGCAATCCCAGCACCCCCCGCGCTGGGCACCGTTGCCTTGGGAACCGCCGCTCCCGCTGGGCGGGGCCGGTTTCCTTTGAAAGGCCAAATCCCGAGCCCGCGGAGCCACAGCTCGGCCACGGGAAGGGCCTGCGGGACGGGCAGCGCGGGCTTTGGGCAAACTTTCCCCGCTCCTCCCGGAATACAAGTTATACAATATGCGGGTGATCCCTCATTATCAGGGGAAGCTGAAGGTGAAGTTGGGGAGGCTGCCATGAAACTTCTGAATTTTCTGGGGGAAAAGGACTCAGAGTATCAAAGGGGAAACTGCAATTTGTAGAATCTGAAGTGAAATATCTCGGGCACTTAATAAGCAAGGGCAGCCAAAAGCTGAACCCCGAGAGAACTGCAGGAATTTTATCTTTTCCCCCTCCCTCTTCAAAGAAGGAAATCAGAAATCTACTCGGATTATTGGGATATTGTAGATTATGGATTGAAGGCTATACACAGGCAGTCACATTTTTAGATGGAAAATTGACAGAGGGAGATAACATAAAGTGGAGCAAGGAAGATGATGATAAATTAGAAGGACTGAAGTCAAAACTGGCCTCAGTGCCAGCCTTGAGCTTTCCCTCATTAGAAAAACCCTTTCATCTGTTTGTGACTGTGGAAAGTGGAGCAGCTCATGGAGTTGTGGCTCAGGAGTGGGGAGGAGGGAAGAGACCAACAGCTCATTGATCAAAGGTGTTGGGCCCAGGGAGCCACGGCTGCCCAGAGTGTGTTCAAGCCACAGCAGCTGCTGCAGTTCTGGTAGAAGAGAGCCCCGAGCACTCCTGGGGGTGAACTAATTGTGTGTGCACCTCATGCAGCCCAAATGTGTTAAACCAGAGAGCTGAAAAACGGGTAACAGAGTCTGGGGTGCTGAAATAGGAAGCAATCCTGATAGACAGTGAGGACTTGACATTAGAAGTAAACAAAAGTTTAAATCCAGCTCAATTTTTGTATGGAGAACCAAAAAGTAACCTAACACATAATTGTTTAGAAATTATCCAATGCCAAACCAAAATATGGGAAGATCTCAAAGAACAAACCCTCTTAGAAGGAGAAATAATATGTATGGATGGTTCTTCCAGGTGTTTTCAAGGAAAAAGGATGTCAGGGTCTGCTTTGGTGGATGGGAAAAACATGCAAACCCTGGAAAAAGGAAAATTACCTTCAAACTTGTCCACTCAAACTTGTAAACTAAAAGCTCTAAAAAGGTCACTGGAATATTTAGCCAGTGGGAAAGGAACCATATATACTGATTCAAGGTATGCTTTTGGGGTAGAACACACCTTTGGAAAAATTTGGTATGAAAGAGGATTACTTAATTCAAAGGGAAAGGGATTATTGATACATGAAGGACTCACTCTAGAGGTTTCAGAGGCATTAAAACTGCCTGAGGAGATTGCTGTAGTGCAAATTAATGGACATCAAAAGGGAATGACCTCGGAAATAAGGGGAAATAATTTGGCAGATCAAGGAGCTAAAGATGCAGCAGAGAAGGGGATCCAAAGGATTGTGTTATTTTTGGCCTCAAATAAGGAAGAATTAGAAACTCCAGAGTTCAGTGAAACAGAAGAAAAGGAATTAAGTAAAATAGGAGGAAAGCCAGATGAATCTGGGAAATGGAAACTTCCTGATGGGAGACAGTTACTTAACAAGCTGCTCATTAGTTAAATATTACAAAACGTGCATCAAAAAAAATCATTGGGGTTCCCAAGCTTTGTGTGATCATTTTCTAAGGAATTATGGGTGCATTGGGATTTTTGGATTGGCAAAACAAGTAACTGAAAGATGTATAATCTGCCAAAAGATAAATAAAAAAGTAATGAGAAAAACAACATTAGGAGGTGGGGAGTTAGCTCTCCGACCATTTCAAAGTGTCCAAATAGATTTTACTGACCTTCCCCAAGTACAGAGATGGAAGTTTTTATTAGTGATAACAGACCATCTGACTCATTGGGTGGAGGCTGTTCCCACTGTCAGAGCCACAGCCAATGTGGGATGTAAAACCCTTTTGGAACAAATTATTCCCAGGGATGGAATGGTTAATAGGATAGACTCGGACAGAGGAACACATTTCATGTCAAAAATCTTACAGCAAATAACTCAAGGCTTGGGGATAAAATGGGAATTACACACCCCATGGCGCCCACAGAGTTCAGGCTGGGTAGAGGGAATGAACCAGACTTTAAAGAGAACTTTAACTAAATTAATCATTGAAACCCAAATGTCGTGGGTAAAATGCCAACCTTTGGCTTTATTGAGGGTTCAGACCCAACCCAGGCCAGACCTGGCAGTGTCACCTCATGAGATGATGTTTGGGTTACCCTTTCTGACCACCCAACATGACACAGCCACCTCTGACCTCGGGGAAATGGGTGTTAAGAAATATGTCAACACAATTGCAAAAACCCTTGAAAATTTACAGTTAAAAGGGATAATCCCACAAACCACACCTTTAGACTTTAAAATCCACAACATCCATCCAGGGGAGTGTGTACTGGTGAAAACATGGAAAGAACAAGCTTTAACTCCAGGATGGGAAGGTCCTTTCCAGGCATTGCTGAGCCTGAGGCTGTGACCCGGAGCAGGGAACGAGGGGGGATCCAGCCAGCAGCACCAAAGGACCCCTGGAGGAACCGAAGGAATGGACTGTAACATCCAAAACAGGGGACACCAAATTGACTCTTCAATGGGGACTGGGGGGTGATGAACTGGGAGGACCCGAATGATCCAAGGGAGGTACAAAGAATCAAACCTAACTGGGAAATAAGGCCAAGCTTCTATCAGTGGTTTCAAGTGCAGCCTGGACAAGTTCTGAGACACCTCTGACACCCTCCTTGGGGAGGAATACTTCCACTTCAAACAAAAAGAGAATTAAGACTGTTTTGGTCAGAGCATTCTCATATTTTGGCCTTAGTCTGTGACTTACACAAAGGAAAACAGGAGTTAAAACCTCCATCAGAGTCATACCATACACCCTGTGTGATTCATCACAATAACAGATATGCTAGCTGGGTTAAATGTAAATGTTTAAATTATAAAAAAATTGCTATTGTAATTCACTAAAGTGACACTCTCATTGTATGAAATGCCAAGTGCCAAATCTATTCCCTACCCTGGTAAGAAATAAGAACGGTTGAAATGGTAATTTTGCTCTGTGGATGAGAATTACTGGTGCCTGTTGAGTGGGAAATACCTGAGGAACAGTGGGAAAACTACAGTTAAAAAGTGTCACAAAGGATTTGCCTGGAAATTAACAAAGAGGAATTGACAATTGACAGTTGAAATAGAGGACAAGACCGGGTGGCCACTGTACTGGCCACCAAGAAGATCATCTACTCCTGCTGTGGGTACAACCCCACAGGCCTGGGAGGAGGGGGGATAAGCCATACAGGACCTCTGTTATTCCTTTTCCTGTCACTCATTTTCTGTCTTTTCCCTTACAGGACACCAGCAAAGTCATGTCACAGGTGTTACCGAAAGCTGCACATGGAAAGACACAGAGGTTTCTTTTTTATCCCTCACACTCATGTCAACAGCCACTGTTATAACCCTTCCAAGTTGGTAATTGTGTGCACAATGGGAAAAAATATTGGACTGCAGAAAACTTGGGAACAAGTGGTAACAGGTTGGGAAGTGAATGTCCAAAAGGGGAGAGATTTTGTTTCACATATACAATTGGGAATAAAATCCAGGATTTGGTAAACGAGCAACTGGCAAGCAGAAAGACAAAGCCAGCACAGCAATCTAACTCTGAAAATTTCACTACAAGGTTTGTATACAAAACTGGACCAGCAACTAGGAAAAGAAAAAGATACCTTGAGACTGGGGAAAAATCTGTTTGTGGAATTGGGGGAAAGGATAAGTGAGGAACTCAACATAACCGACTGCTGGGTCTGTGGAGGGGCTTTGGTGTCAGAGGAATGGCCATGGAAAGGCAGTAGCTCAGGCCCAGTAAAACTCCTTAAGTGGAACCAGACAAATATAAAAGGGGAAAACCAGCCAGGAGGGTGGATTTTAAGTTCAACAGCAATAGGGGAAGAATGTCTGGAGCACTGGGAAAAATTTCATTAAAGCAGTAATCCCTGTAAAAGTTATAAACTTAGCAATAGAACTTTCACATGGTGAATCCCAGAGGAACCAACTTGGTATTGGACTCAAAACAAAATGAAAGAGGGGAATTGTAGATATAATAACAAAGTTGGAATTTTTCGATGTAATGATAGAGGAAAAAAATCCTTATTTTGGCATCCCAGAAATATCCAAATTTTGGGAGAATATAAATCAACAGGAAAAAGATTATTGGAAGGCACCAGATGCCTTATTTTGGATATGTGGAAAGAGAGCACACCCAAGACTCCCCTCTAGGTGGAAAGGGAGCTGCACTTTGGGAATTATACAACCAGGATTCTTTCTTTTACCAGGACCAAAGGGAGATCAATTAGGGATACCAGTTTATGAGGACTTAAAAAGAAATAAAAGGGATGTAATTGGAGGATTCCAGAAATGGGGGGATGATGAATGGCCCCCTGAACACATACTGGAAACATATGGGCCAGCCACCTGGGCACAGGATGGGAGTTGGGGACATCAGACCCCAATTTATGTGCTGAACCGCATCATAAGACTCCAGGCTGTTGTAGAAATAATAACAAACAAAACTGGTCAGGCGTTGGAATTAATATCAAGTCAACAACGCCAAACAAGGGCCGCAGGATATCAAAATAGGTTAGCTTTAAATTATTTACTAGATGAAGAAGGGGGTGTTTGTGGGAAATTTAATACATCAGATTGTTGTTTGAAAATAGATGACAACGGAGATGCTGTTCTGGATATGGTCAATGATATCAGAAAAGTAGCTCATGTACCAGTCCAAAAGTGGGAATCAATGGTAAAAAGCAGCTGGTAGGATAACTTACTGGAAGTAGAATGGTGGAAAAACTAGGGGTTTTTTCTCCTATGTGCTACTGCTAGACTGGTATTTCTTCCTTGTTTAATCCCTTGTTTTATTTGGCTGATCACAAACGTAGTTCAAGGCCTGCAAGTAGTAAAAATGCCCACAGACCCAAAATTGACTACATCTGAAACAGGACAAAAGATCATGGTGTTAAAGAAACAAAATAATATAAAAAACCCCTTTGAAGAAGCAAAATTGATCTGTGAAAAAAAATTAACAAATAATAGAAGCTAGAAAACAAGGAATATGGCTCAAGCCAAATGAATTATAAAAGCAAGAGAGGGGAAATGTTATAAATGCATATTATATAGTTGCCTTTTTGCAAATATTAACATGACTACTATACAAATAATTGTACTGTATTATGTTTTATTAATAGGGTTTAGAGAGGTAATGAAAGTATATTTTCTGATTATACCAGAGGGTTAACAGTAAAAGACTAGGGTTTTTATCTCTTCTTTGTAACATCTAAACCAAGCCAGAAGTTATGAGAGAGGGGGTCACCTTGTGACCCTTCATAAAAAAACCTGTTAACTTTCTGTTTTCTTATCCAAATGAAAAGAACTAAAAAACCTCAAGAGAAAATTTATACCCAGGTTACCAGACAGAGTAGAGCCACCCAGAAATAAATCTATTTGATAAAATGATTTGGGATACTTAAAACAGATCAAAAACAATGTTTGATTAACATCTATTGAATATTCAATACAACGATCCTTAAAGATAGAAATCCCAAAGAGTGAAGGGTGCTGCTGGCTGACTTTATGCCAGGCACCCTCAGCTGAGAAAGTTTTGCTTTTTGTCTCCTAATTGTCTATTTTTATTTTTTATTAAAGTTATAGATTTTTTAAAACGAGTAGAACTTGGTTTTCACAAGGTTATGTCTAAGACTCAGTTAACTTTGTGCAAGGTAATGCTACTGAACTTTAAACTGGCCTTTAGGGCTTTTCTATCAACTAAAACAGTCTCTTATTTGCTTAAGGCACTCTAAGGCACATTTTTACTCACCTAAAACTAAAACTTACATTCCCACTCCATGTCTGTGTGGCTTTCTGCATCTCAGTTTCTCCCAGGGTTTCAAACCAACCCCTGTGACACATTCTTACATGTGGCCAGGGTGCAATGAGCCCCCTGAAGATGTATCAAACCTGAGGGTTGGCCTGTAACCTCCCAGAGTGGCTTCATGATATTTGCCAGACGGCTCTTGGCAAGAAGAGTGTGTATCTTAAAGCAAAAGTTTTAATAAAAAACAAAATAACAAACAATACAGGAACAAAAGAAAAAGCCGAGCACAGGTGTTAGAGA
Organism: Zosterops lateralis; assembly: GCF_965231275.1. NCBI lineage: Eukaryota > Metazoa > Chordata > Aves > Passeriformes > Zosteropidae > Zosterops > Zosterops lateralis. The sequence goes on from NW_028154580.1 coordinate 84,287, forward strand.
AGCCTCTGACACTGTGCTAAGACACCTTAAAAAGCACCTGAGCTCCTTTGTGCACCTTCGTAAACACTCAACGTTTTAGGAGGAACAACCTTGCCTGCTGCCAATAGAAGCAGCTACAGCTTCTGAAAAACATTTCCACAGCCCAACCAGTGCCCCTGTGCTGGCTCTGGGCCAATTACAATGAGAAGGGCATGGGAAATTCTAGTTTAACTTCCTTATATGCTCAAAGGTAAACCAACACTCTTTTCATTATATAGAAACACCTGCTCGTGTGTGTGGGTGCATTCCTACACCCCTGCATTCCTTCCTGCCTCGAAGCCTGCATGCATGGGGTCCTGGGACATTTCTATCTGGTTTCCAACACCCATCCCTGCTCCCACTGTCCCCATCCCTGTCCCCATTGTCCCCATTCCCATTCCTGGCTCCTAGAGAGGAGCTGCAGGACACTGGAAGAGGGAACCCGGATTCATTGCCCAAAGAGGGGTAATTTCACACCAGCACTAAAGCATTGGGAATATCTTGGCTTTAAAACATTGGAAAACGGTAAAATGATCCGTTAGCAAGAGCTGTGGGGTGGGTGGGAGCAGCAGGATGAGCTCTGCCGGCAGCTCTTGGCTTTCCTGGGAAGAGGAAGGGGCTGGATCCAGCTCCGTGGATTGCTCAGGCAGTGATTCCTGCTGGGATGAGAGAGGGTCACGGTGTCACCCTGTCCCTGTCCCCATCCCACAGGATGGACCTGGCTGGAGCCCATGGAGAGCGGGAGCTGCTCCGAAATCCTACCTGAACCCGCCCCAATCCTCCCTCAATCCTGCTCCATCCATCCCACATGATCCTGCTCCAGAATCCCACCTGATCCCACCCCAATCCTGCTCCATCCATCCCAACTGATTGCACCCCATCCATCCTGTCCCAATCCCTCTCTGGAATCCCAACCTGATCCCACTCAATCTATCCCAACTAATCCCACACTGGAATCCTGCCTTCATCCAGAATCCCACCTGATTCCACCCCGTCCCTCCTGCCCCAGTCCTGCTCCATTCCATCCCACCTGATTCTTGTCTGGAATCCAGCCCTGATCCTGCTACATCCATCCCACACCAATCCTGCCCCATCTATCCCACCAGATCCCGCTCCAGAATCCAGCCCAAATCCCACTCTCCAATTCCATCTGATCCTGCTCTGGATCACTGCTCTGATCCACAATCCCTCCCTGATCCCAGTCCATCCATCCTGCCCCGATCCCCCTCTGGAATCCCACCCTGATCCTGCTCCACACCTGCAGTCAAGCCGTTGGCTCCCACATCTCTTCCTGCAGAAAGAGAAGATCCATGAGATTCCAGCACAGATCACACACCAGGATTAACCCCAGGATCCATCCTGGGATCTGCACAGAGGGGATCCAGAGCTGGATCCCCCACTGGGACTCACCGGCTGCCATGTTGTATCCATCCCTGTCCCTCCTCCCTGTGGAAAAACAGTGGGATCAGTGTCAGTGGCACAGGATTCCTGGATCGGTGCCGGGTGGATCCGTGCCCCTTCCCGACCCCCATCCCGTGTGTTACCGGATTGGAGCTTCCAGACAATGAATCCAATGAGGACAGTGAGGATGAGGATGGCAGCGATGATGGACACAGCGACCACCACGGTGAGATTCCCGCCAGATGTCGGCTCTGGGAAATGCGGGATGGTGAGGAGGGGAAGGGGAATCCCCATTTGGGAATTCCCAATTCCCACATTGCCAGGCTCACCCCAAGCGAAGATCCCGGGCTCCAGCATTCCGGGATGCTCCACCCGGCACCGGTACTGCTCCCGCTCCTCCGGCAGCGCCTCGATCCTGGCCCAGGTGTGGAAGGTGCCGTCGCTGTTGGGAACGATCCCGCCCCACTCCGTCTCCTGGTCCCACATTTCATCCCCCTTCAGCCAGTTGACTGCGATGGTCCTGGGGTAGAATCCGTAGGCGTGGCAGGACAAGATCAGTGTCCCGTGTTCCTCTTTTCCGGACACATGGACATCAGGGGGCTCTGGAATGGGATAACGGTGAGATGCATCCACGGAATTCCATGGGAATGGGATTGGGGTGAGAGACATCCATGGAATTCCCACTGGAATGGGATGGCGGTGAGATCCCGTGGAATTCTGACAGGAATTACCATGTTCTCCAATCCTCCATTCCTAAATTAAAATTCCCACCCACCTTTGCGCTCCAGCTCCTTCTGCCCGTATCTGATGAATTTCTGGAGCCATTCCGGGCACTCGTGCTTCAGGTAATTTGTCAACCTCTCAGCCTTGGTCTCGTCCTGTTCCCAGAGCCTCCTGGTGATCTCAGCAGCGCCGTCGGCCGCCACGAATCTCCCAGATCCAAGCTCGAATGAGAGGAAATCCTGCCCATTGTAGCCTTCCTGGTAGGATCCACGGACGCTCCCGTCAGACAGGAGGTCACAGCCGTAAACTCGCAACCTTGTGTGGAGACCTGGGGGGATTGTACCCACAGAGACTCATGGAATTGTGTCCCAGCCCCACTGAGCCCCATTCCAGTCCTATGGAGCCCCAGAGTCTGATGGAGACTCACAGAGTCTCATTCCATCCTCTTAGATGCCATGGATCCATATCCCAACCCCATGGATCCCAAACTGGCCTAACAGATCCCATCCCAGCCCCACAGATCCCCCACTCACCCCTGCTCTGGTTGTACCGGTCCCGCAGTATCTCCAGGCTCCTGGCATACATGTGCTGCCATCGCACACCAATATGGGTCTCCCTATCCCAATATCCCGGCTCAGCTCCGTCCTTCATCCACTGTGTCAGCGGCTCCACCCGGCCCCGCTCGCTGTCGTAGTGCTCAAAGGGGATCCCATCCACAAACCCCATGATCGTGTATGGGGGAATCTTTGGGATGGGCTCTGACATCGCCACGAACAGGAAACGCAGGGAGTGGAGAACTGGGGGGGCACAGAGATTTGGGGGGGTTGAGGGGTCATGGATCAATGAAAGGGGAAACTGGGAGAGCTGGGAAGGGGTTTGGGGATCCCAGGGCCAAGGAAAGGGTTTGCAGGGCTGGGAGAGGTGGGATGGACAGGAAAGGGTGTGCAGGGGGATCCCGGTGTCCAGGAATGGGGGCTCAGAGGGGTCCAGGGTTATGGAAGGGTTGGAAGGGGGTGCAGGGACTGGGAGAGGCGGGATGGGGGATCCAGGGGGTCCCTGTGCCCACCAAAGGGGGGTCCGGGGGTCCCCGGTGTTGAGGGCAGTGGGGTCTGGGAGCTGGGAAAGGTAGGAATGGGGGTCCAGGGGGTCCCTGGGTCAGGGAAAGGGGGGTCTGGGGCTGGGAGAGGCGGGCGGATCCCGGAGGCGCAGCCTGGGCAACGGGAAAGAGAAAGAGACCGAGGGAACGCGCTGGGGGAGGGGACGGGGGAAAGGGGGAATTCCAGGGAATTCATCTGGATCCCATTGGATCCCCCTGAGACCCCCCCGAGACCCCTGGGACGGCCGGGACCCTCCGGGACCCCGTTTGGGAAGCGGCGGGAGCGGAAAACGGGGGGACACGGAAAGTTGGGGGATCTGGGGGGTGCAAAGGTGAAGGAAAAGGGCGGGTCTGGGGTCTGGGAAAAGCGGGATGTCCGAAAAGGGGGTGCAGGGGGGGTCCCAGAGCACTGACGGGGGTGCGGGGGGTCCCGGGGGCCGGAAATGGAGATTTAAGAGTGTCCCAGTGCCCAAAAATGGGAGTTGAGAGGAGTTCCCGTTCCGCGTTTCGGGGTTCAAAGGGATCCTAATGCCCAGGAATGGGAAATCAGGCGGTCCCAGTGCCAGACAAGGGGGCACGGGGGGGTCTCGGTGTCCGGAAATGGGCGCTGAGAGGGGTCCCCGTGCTCAGGAATGGGGGTTCAGCAGATTCTGATACCCAGGAATGGGGGTACAGAGGGGTGTTCCTGCCCAGGAATAGAGGCTCAGGAGGGTCCCGGTGCCAGATAAGGGGGTACAAGGGGAGTCCCGCTGCTGGAGAAGAGGATGGAGGGGCGTCACAGAAGACAAAATAGGGAGTATGGGGTGTTTCCGTGCCCGGAAATGGAGGTTTAGGGGGTTCCTGGTGCCCGTAAATTGAAGTTCAGGGGAGGATCCCGGTTTGGGGTTCCCACTCACCTCTCGTGGCGCCCCCAGGGTCCCCCAGGAGCCCCAGGAGCCCCAAGAGCGCCCCCAGACCCAGCGCTGGAGCCATCGCGCTGCTCCGCTGCGGCCCCGCCCCCAGAGCCGCCTCCCGCCCCGCCATTGGCACCGGTATTTTGTGCTCGCCAATGGTGACCCGTTCTGTCAGTGGCGTCATCGGTCGCCGGGCAGATCCCGGTCTCGCAGGTTGGCGCGGAAGTGGCGGGACCGAGGCGGGACAATCCCAGAGAGGAGCGCACGGGGCAATCCCAGAGAATTCGTCTGGATCCCTCTGGATCCCCGCTGGACCCCCCCGGAGCCCTCTGAGAAACACCTGGGACCCCCTGGGGACCCCCTTAAAAGCGCCGGGAGTGGAGAACTGGGGGGGACACGGCAATTTGGGAGATCTGGGGGTGTAAAGTGAAGGAAAAGGGCGGGTCTGGGGTCCGGGAAGGGCGGGATGCCCGGGAAGGGCTGAAGGGGGTCCCAGTGCCGGATAAGGGGGTGCAGGGGGGTCTCCATGTCCAGGAACGGAGGTTTAGGGGGTCACGGGGCCAAGGAAAGGGGAGTGGGGGCACTGGGAGAGGCGGGATGGGGGATCCAGGGGGTCCCTGTGCCCAGGAAAGGGGGGTCCGGGGTCCCCGGTGTTGAGGGAAGTGGCGGCTTGGAAAGGCAGGAATGGGGGTCCAGGGGGTCCCGGAGTCAAGGAAAAGCGGGGGTTGGGGTCTCCGAGGGGGAAGGGCAGGGAAAGGGGTTGGGGGGGCCATTGGTGCTGGATAAAGGGGTTCAGGGGGGTCCCGGTGCCCGGGAATGGGGGTTCAGAGGGTTCCGGTCCGGAACATGGGGGTTCGGAGGGTCCCGGGGATGGGGAAGGTGGTCCCGGTTCCTCCAAAATGAAGATTCAGGGGAGTCCCCGTGCCCGGGAATGGGGGTTCAGGGGGGTCCCGGTGCTGGGGAAGGAGGGGGGATCCCAGGACCCAAAATGGGGCTCACGGGGGTCCCGGTTCCCGGGAATGGGGGTTCAGAGAGGTCCCTGTTTCGGGGAGTCCCACTCTCGTCGCGCCCCCCGGCTCCCCCAGGAGCCCCAGAAGCTCCAAGAACACCCCCAGACCCATTGCCGGAGTCAAAGAAATCATCGGTGTCCCACATCGCAGCTCTGGCGCAGGTTGGGAGACGCGAAAGCGAAAGTGGCCGGGGGGGAGGGGAAAAGGGCAATTCCAGGGAAAAGCAGCTGAGAGGAATTATAAATTGTACCGTATCAAAATCATTGTGATCAGCAACAACGTGCAAAACCCGATACGTGAATACGAAACCAATATTTTATTGTAATTTCTGCTGTCATTTCTACGGTCATTTATAACCCAGGTCTGGTGCTTCTCCTGCAGGCACTGAGGGGGCTCATTCACCCCCTGCCCCCACGTCCCTGAGTGTCCCCAAGTGTCCCTGAGCATCCCTGAGTGTCCCTGAGCATCCCTGAGTGCCCCTGAGTGTCCCCAGTGATGTCATCCCAGGAACTCCCATCAGGATTTGGGACAGTTTCAATGAGAACTCCCAGAAAATTCCCCAAATTTGTCTGAAATCGTGCATGGTGAAGGGGAGGGGACAAGGGACACAGTGATGTTCCCGATGATGTCACCACCCCAAAGATGTCACTGTGGTGACATCACTGTCCCCCCAGCAGCCTTGGGATGTCCTCGATGGCCCTTTGGCACCGCTCAGCCACTGTGTGGCCACCAGGACCACCAGGGCTAATGGGGCTGCCAGAGGGACTCGAGAGGAGATTGTGGATGTCCCCAAGGGCATCCAGCAGGTGACACTTGGCCAGGTGGGCACTGGCCTCCCACAGCCTCTTGGCCTCGGCCACCGCGGCCACCGAGGCCTCAGGGACATCACGGGATTCCTCCTCGGTCTCCGCCAGGGCCAGCTCGATGTCCCCCAGCCGGCGCTGCAGCTCCCAGGGGAACGCAGGGGCTTTGTCATACGCGGCCACCAAATGCCCCAGCAGCCCCAGAGCCACCTCCTCCTGCAGTCCCCTCCTGGTGGCCACCCCCGCCTGCCCGGTGGCCACCACGGCCTCTTCCCTGGCCTTTGCAGCTGCCGCCGAGGGCAGGGCCACTGGCAGCTGCTGGGCTGCGACCACCAGGTTGTCCCCAGCTGTCCCCCCGCCAGCGGTCTTGTTCCGCAGGTCCCTGGGCCGGGCAGTGGCCTCAGTGGTGGCCTTGGCAGTGCCCGTGTTCCCGCAGGCATCGAGGAGATCAGTGGCATCCCCATCTACCCACCACCAGCTCCTGGCGAGCTTCTCCATTGACTCCCACCACGTGGCTCTCACATCGGCCCAGGCGGTCCCCGGGGTGGCCCCAAGGGTGGCCAGGGCCTGGCCCAGGGAGGTGACATTGTGGTGCTCCAGGTAGGTGACATTGCGGTGGCACAGGGAGTCACAAAGGCGCTGGGTGAATGTCCCCAGGGCTTCGCGCAGGGACCTTCTTTGCACAGCCACCTGCACGTCCCCATCCAGCCCAGCCACGGTGGCCGCCAGCTCGCCCAGGGCATCCACCGTGTCCACCAGTGCCTGCAGCAGCTGCGGAGGGGACAGGGGAGGTGGCATTGACATCTTGGCACTTGTGGCCTCCTCGGGTGTCTCCTCTGCCCTCCAGGGGTCCCATTTGTCCCCTCCCTGGAGGGCTCAGCTGTCCCCTCTATCCCTTTGTCACCCCCTCGTCCCCTCTGCCACCCCCCTGCCACCACCTGCTGTCCCCCCTCCACAACCCTCGGTGCCCTCCACCCCTCTGTCACCTCCTCCCTTCCCAGCACGCCCATCCTGTCCCCTTTGGACCCCTGTCCCCTCCTGCAAACCCCGTGTCCCCTCTGTCCCCCTCCCCCTCCCCCACCCCACACCGGGATTGTCGCACCTCTCGAGGCTCCATGGCCGCTGGGGACACTCCGGGAGGGGGGGACACGCCCGAGTGACACCCGAGGAAGAGGCAGGTCCGGGTGCGGCCCCTCAACCCCCTCAACACCCGCGCCCGCCGCTGTCACCGCCGGGGTGACAGCAAGGGAAGGACAGTGGCGTGTGCAGGCACCGCAGGGCCCCAGAGCAGGGGACAGGGGACAGGGGACAGGGGACACGGGACAGGGAAAAGGGCACAGGCAGCGTGTGCAGGCTCCGCACAGGCCCGGAGCAGGGGACAGGGGACAGGGGACAGGGCACAGGGCACAGGGCACAGGGGACAGAGGACAGGCGGGGGAGGGCACAGGCAGCGTGTGCAGGCTCCGCACAGGCCCGGAGCAGCAGCCGAGGCAGAGCTCCCTGCTCTCCCACGGCCGGAGTGGGAATTGATGTCCCAGGAACTCTCTTGATTGGCTTCAGCCTCTGGCTTGTCTGCAGGACATCCTGTACATCAGCATGTCCGTGTCTTTTATTCCTTCTCCTGGTCCACCCTGCTGTCCCGCACTCCCTGGGAAATCAATAAATTCTTCTCAGGTGCTCTGGTTTCTGTCACTGTTATCTCATCACTGGCCCGCAGATGTGAGAAACGCCAGAATTGTTTGACACCATTTGTTGGAGAAGGGAGACGCTGACACCAGTTGGTCCTCAGCAGAACTCACTTTATTCAAGCACAGCCTCAAGTTATATACTTTGCTTAATTAGCTCATACATATTGCAAAAGCCAAGCTCTTGATTGGTAGTGACTACACAATAGCTTACTTCATGTTATATCAGCATATTGCAACAGTTGTATCACCTTGTAGCATTTAACTCCTCTTTTCTCATGATCTCAGTTTCTCTCCTTCATCCTCATGCTGGCCTTGTCCTAGCTTCTAATTACAATATTAGTCTGAGAGCTATTGTGTCCCTTATCCTCTACCCATTTTTCAGCTATCCTCTCCACAATTCCCCCTTTTTCTTTAATGGTTGCAAGTGCTTGTGACTGACGACGAAAAAGGCAAGCAAACACCAATCTCACACATAGAATGACAATTCAAATCATAAGCAAAAATCGTAGCCCTTCTTTCAAAAGCTGAGTTAGCCATGGTGTTAGACCAAAAGTCTGGGTTAGCCAGTCATCTAGGGGATTTTGTGAAAGCTTAACCTCTGTCGTGTGCCTTTTTAGCCAGTCCAGTTGTGCATGTATTGATTGGCTATGATCGGATAAATTAAAGCAACACATCCCTTTGAACTCAGAGCACTCTTGTCCTTGAGCAAGAAGAAGGAAGTCAATAGTGGCTTTGTTTTCAAGAACCGTGTGTCTCAGGCTGTTTACGTCCTGAGTGAGTGCTGATATGACCTCCGTAGTAACATTTGCTTGCTTTATGGCCCAACATGCAAGTTTACTGTATTTGCTAAACAATCCTCTGTCCTTTGGATTAGTAAGATTAAGGGGTAACCCTATCAGGCAGGTTTTGAAAGGCTGTGAGACACTGGCTAATGACAGACAAAAAACATTAGTCCTGGTTGCATTTGCCCAAGTAACCCACACATTAGCATTTTCCCATATTGGAGGCATTGCGTTTGCCCCTCTTTTTAGATTTATGCCCCATCCTAGCAAAACGAGCACAAAGATCATCCCAGTCATTTTCTGGAATTACCCACCTTCTGGGGACACTTACTGTTTTACCACAGCATGTAGCACAAATATTTGAGCGTGCAGCAGCAAGCAAGCGTGCAGCGTGATGCTTTATCTCCCAGCGTGCTCCGGCTATTATTCTTTGTTCCGGAGACTCAAACAGCTGGCTTGCCAAGTGGGTGGGAGGCCCTGTATCTTTTTTTTTTAGTGCAGTAACGGGTGTCTCCCTGCGGTACCGATCAAAGCACAAGTAACAAATTCGAAAAAGTTTGTAAAGAATCCCCCTCTTCAGCAGGCAATATTACTTCTTGCCATTCATTTCCCTGCTGCCATGTAATAGCAGCTTTTTGTGACCTTTTCCCAGCATCTGTAAAACTGTGATTGCTTCTGGGATGGGCTGTTCACTCCGCAGAGGTTTGCTCAGCCACTGTTGTTCTCCCACCCATCGCAAGGGTGGGGCCACTTTACCATTGTCACAACTGTGGCCCCTCCTCCCAGCAGAGCAAGGCCCACCTCCTCATGATTTTCAATGTACCATTGCAGTATATCTTGAGCTATTGGCAACAGAATAGTGCCTGGTTCATTCCCCGTAATCTGTCGTGCACGCTGTCTGCCTTTATGGATAAGGACTGCCAACATTTCTGATTTTTGAAAAACAATTTTACATTGTCGTAGGGGTGGCTGTAACCATTCTAATACCTGAATGTCTTTCTCCTCTCCCCTATTCTCCCCCTTTTTCTTTAATTGCTGAACAAGGGCTCCAAGAGGATAGCATTTCTTGAGCCATATAGCCAAATCAATAGGCAGGAGAGGGTCACAGTGAGAAGTACTGCCTTGCTGAACGATTTCAGCAAACCAAGAGCAATATTCCTGTTGTGCTGTTGTCTCATTTTGCCAATGAGAAACGTAACTTTTTCACGCTCTCCTTGCACATTCTTGTTTTCCAATTAAACAAGTGTGAAATGGATTGGAAGGCGTGGCAGGTGATAAACACAAATTATCCTGACCAGACTGATTAACCCAAGTGACTTACATGTTTTGCCTTTTGTCTGTTTTTGGTAGCTCTGTGAGCCCAGCGGTGACAACACATATCCCAATCAGCAGGATTCACCTGATGCATATGAGGTATTCCCACCCCATATTTGCAGGTTGTCTGCAATATGCGAGTAGCCTTTTGTGCCAACAGGCGACACACCTCTCTTTCTATTAAAAATACTAATTCCAGCCTATCTTTTTGACTTAAATCTTGAACAAGGTTTACTGCTTCTGGCACAGTACTGCACCCTGTATAATTTTTTATGGCTGTTTGCCAATTATAACAATGCCAATAAAAGGAGCAGCGTGGGCACCATGGCTGTGCAAGCTGCTGTTGAAAGACCCACCACTGTCTGCAACAAGCCCCACAATATATTTTTACCCAAGCACCACAGTTAGGCTTGTCGCAGTGCAGACAGTTAGAACTCTTAATTAATTGTAGTCAGGTGCTTTGTAGTTCATGCAACAATGTTAGTACATCAGTTCTATTTTCTACTACTAGAGGATTAGGCCACACTGGCTGGAGCCGAGCTATCACAGGTTGAAGGATCAGGAGCAGGCGATGCCGCTCTCGTTCTGCTGGACTGCTGGGTGCTGTCATTCTCTGCTTGCATCCAGCAGCTGGGAATCCACACAGGACCTGTGGCTGTAAGCACACACATGTGACCTCAACCAATATATTGTACTTCAGCAGGTCCAGTGTTAAGAATGCTGATCCTCCTGTAGAGTCAAAACCATAGTCCCCTCTTTGTGTTTCTGAGCGATGTTCCGGAGCCAAGGTCGAAAATGGTAACAATTGAGCTATCCGGGTGCCAGCTGGAGTGAGCACTGGAGGATACAGTGTCCGTGCTAAAATACAAATCTCGCCTGTGAAATCAGCATCAATAAGTCCCACAGTAATGTCCAATCCTTTTAAAAAAGTAGAAGATTATCTCAAAAGTAAAGCAGGAACCGACTGTCCCTGATAGGTTACTGGTCCCTTTACTCCAGTGGGAATTGGCACAGGGCGATTGTCCTTAATAGATATGTCCACTGTGGCTGCCAAGTTCAGGCTGAGGCTTCCGGAGGTGGCGGGGTGCAGGTCGCTGGCTGCTGCACAGCTGCTATTTGTGTCCCGGTGTGGCGGCTGGATGGCGCGCTGGTCTTGCCGTTTCCCGATTTCCTCCGACAGGCTCCTTCCTCGGTCTCCTCCACCTCGCTTCGGCTGACTTGCTGTAACAGCAGCTTGGAGTGGAGCAAGAGCAGCAAAAACTTGAGCCTGACTACTCTCTTCCTGTTTCTGAAATGTTTCACTTAGCCCTTTAATAGCCTTGACAATAAATGCCTGAGGCCCAGAGGGCACAGATGCTGCTTTCTCTAGAGCCTCTTCTACAGACCAATTAGCTCCCAAGGTGTTAACTAGGTTTTTTGTAGCCTGATTACCATTTTGAAGTATACACTGTTTTAACATAGCTCCTTGCATATAGAGTGGCACTCTAGCTTTTTCTATTCCCTCTACTAGTTGATTTACAAATTTGCCTAATGGTTTTTTTTTTTCTACTTTGTTTTATTCTCATATATATAGGGGTTCTATGTGGATCTTTTACCTTATCCATAGCAGCTCTAGCGAGCTTCATGACCTCTCAACATTTTTCCGGTCCTAACAGAGCCTGTGCCTCTGTCCTTATCCAATTGCCTATTCCCAGCAATTCATCTAAGGTAACCCCATGTAGAGGATCCCCAGGTTGTCTCTGTGTGGCAACTGACTCCTGCGCTAGGGCTTGCCAGTGAGCTTGAAATAACAAAAGTTGGTGGGGTGTAACAATCTGCTGGCAACAGCAAATATGTACTCTAGATATAATCCAGCATTTGCCAAGCAGGCTCACTGTTTACTCCATGTTGGTCAACAGTGGAGCGCAATTGGGAAAGTAATTTCCAATCAAGGGAAGTCAACTGGGCAGTGACACCTCATCCCGGTGCAGGATTATTTATTACCGGGCATGCCATCGAGCTCCCTGCTTCTATCATCTGTGCATTCCTTCGTTCTACTCCTTCTTTAGCTAGTGCACTCCATACCTCCCTCTGATTCCTGGCCATTACCTCTGTCAAATCTGATTCAATTTTAGGAATAGTTTCATCGCTCTCCCCAGTCCATGGTAATGGACATAAATCTGTCAGCTGACCCGCAGCGACTGGAGGCATTGGGGGAGCTGATGGTACAGAGTCTGCAGCTACCGTATCCCCTCTGGTGGCACCCATTTGCTCTGGAGGCACATGTACTGTTGTACATCCAGGAGGCAAGGGAAAGTCCGACTCTGATGAATACGTCAGATTCATTCCCTGGGCTGCTACTGCCTGCTGAGCTGCTCGTTTTTCTACTTGGTGTTGCAGCAGAGCATTATGTACTGCTCGCCACTGTTTCCCTAACTTCTTAGCTGTTTTATCATCATCTAAACTCGCCTCCCATATCTTATCCCCAAATTTTCGCCATTCAGAAAGCTTATGTACTGTATGGGGGTTTATAAAGCACCCCTTAGCATACCCATATGCTAGCAAGCCTGGCAACTCTTTTTTAATATCTATACCCTGGACTTGCCATTTTTCTAGCATACAGGCAAATAAATTATATGCTGCTTGCCTGTCCATTATGTCGTCAGCGCTGTTGCAACTCTCCGGCTTCGGCAGCACGTATGGCCCAGGACCACCGCTGTAGCTCCTGGGGGCGTTATCCCTTCGTCGTTTAACGCCGACCCGGTTGCATCAGGCCCCAACCCAACTTCTCCAACCGTGGCGGGCGTGCTCCCCCGTTTTCTTTTAGTCGAGACGCGAGGCAGCCGTCGGGGTCACCATTTGTTGGAGAAGGGAGACGCTGACACCAGTTGGTCCTCAGCAGAACTCACTTTATTCAAGCACAGCCTCAAGTTATATACTTTGCTTAATTAGCTCATACATATTGCAAAAGCCAAGCTCTTGATTGGTAGTGACTACACAATAGCTTACTTCATGTTATATCAGCATATTGCAACAGTTGTATCACCTTGTAGCATTTAGTTCCTCTTTTCTCATGATCTCAGTTTCTCTCCTTCATCCTCATGCTGGCCTTGTCCTAGCTTCTAATTACAATATTAGTCTGAGAGCTATTGTGTCCCTTATCCTCTACCCATTTTTCAGCTATCCTCTCCACAACCATTCTCTGAGTTGGTTATAATATAAAAGTTAGTTATAATAGTTACAATAGAAAAGCACTTCAGCCTTGTGCAGTCTCCATTTTATTATTTCACTCAGGCATAGGATATAAAATCAAGTTATTATATTACCATTTATGGAGGTTACCTGGTGCACACACAGACCCATAAAGTTATACGAAAAAGCAGCTGAAAGGAATTATAAATTGTACCGTATCAAAATTGTTGTGATCAATAACAATGTGCAAAAGCCAACACATGAATGTGAAAGCCAATGCTGTATTGTCATTGATATTGATGTTGTCATTGATATTGTCACTTATAACCCGGGTCTGCTGCCTCTCCTGCAGGCACTGAGGGGGCTCATTCACCCCTTGCCCCTGTGTCCCTAAGTGTCCCTGTGTGTCCTTGAGCATCCATGCATGTCCCTGAGTGTCCCTAAGCATCCACAAGTGTACCTGAGTGTCCTTGAGGGTCTCTCATTGTCCCCAAGTGTCCCCAGAATGTCCCCAGGGACATCAGCCCAGGAATTCCGTTACGATGAAAATTTCCTGCAAATTCTCCAAATTTGTCTCAAATCCCGCGCAGGGAGGGGGTAGGGGACAAGTGACACCAGCGATGTTCACAATGATGTCACGACCCCGATGCTGTCACTTGCCGCAGCAGCCTCGGGATGTCCTCAATGGCTTTTTGGCACCGCTCGGCCACTGCATGGACACCGGGGCCACCAGGGCCACCGGGGCCACCAGGTTGGCTCACGAGGAGCCTGTGGATGTCCCCAAGTGCCCCCAGCAGGTGACGCCTGCTCAGGCAGGCGCTGGCCCCCCACAGCCTCTCGGCCTCGGCCACCACGGCCACCAAGTCCTCGGGGACATCGGGGGGCGCCTCCCTTGTCCTCTCCAAGGTGGCCTTGATATTCCCCAGCTGGTGGGACAGCTCTATGGGGAGGTCTCTGGCTTTCCCACACATGGCCCCCAAGCGCCACAGCAGCCTTCGGGCCACCTCTGCCTGCTCTCCCCACCTGGTGGCCACCTCTGCCTGGCTGGTGGCCCCCTCAGCCTGTTCCCTGGCCTTGGTGGCAGCTGCCACCTGGGCATCGTGCTCGGCCACCGTCGAGGACGCCTCCTCCTCCTTGGCCGGGGCCTCTGGCGGCTGCCGGGCTGCGGCCACCGGGTTGTCCCCAGCTGTCCCCCGGCCGGCAGCCCGGTCCCGCAGGTCCCTGGCCTGGGCAGTGGCCTTGTCCTCCCAGGCTCCAAGGATCTCCTCGGCCTCCCAGACCAGCATGTACCAGTGCTCCCCGAGCCTCAACATGGACTCCTGCCAGGCACTCAACGCGGCTGTCACATCAGCCCAGGTGGTCCCCGGGGTTTTCCCGAGGGCGGCCAGGGCCTGGCCCAGGGAGGTGACACTGTGGTGCTCCAGGTAGGTGACCCTGCGGTGGCGCAGGGTGTTATGGAGGCTCCAGGTGAATGTCCTCAGGTGTGAGAACAGGGACCTTGGGTACACCATCGGCTGCACGTCTGTGGGTGGAGCGGTCATGGTGGCCACCAGCTCACCCAGGGTGGCCACCACAGCCACCACGGCCTCCAGCACCTGGGGAGGGGATGGCTGGGGAGGGGACAGGGGAGATGGCAGGAACCTTGTGGCACTTGGGGCCTCCAGGGGTGACCCCTGTGCCCTCCCAGGGTTGCCTTTGTCCCCTCCCTGGAGAGCTCAGCTGTCCTCTCTGTCCCTTTGTCATCCCCTTGTCCTCCCTGCCAACCCCCTGACACCCCCTACTGTCCCCTCTGCCACCTCCCACCAGCCCCCGGCCAACCCTCACTGTCCCTCCACCCCGTCCCCTCCTGCCACCCCCCCGTCCCTCCCCCACCGTCACCCTCCCTTCCTCCACCGCTCTGTCACCTCCTCCCTTCCTCCCACGCCTTCCTGTCCCCTTTTGCAGCCCCCTGTTCCCCTCTGCCACCCCCATTTCCCCTTGTCCCCTTCTCCCCCCCCCACGCTGGTATTGTTGCACTGTCGAGTGCTCATGGCTGCTGGGGACACTCTGGGGACACTCTGGGGACACTCTGGGGACACTCCGGGACACTCTGAGGGTGAACAGGACCTGTTTACAGTCACAGACACAAGAGGATGTGGTGCAGTTGGGAGGAAACAGGAAGAAGTGAGGTTAGCACCCCTTTGTCACCAGAGCAACGTTCCCATCCCAGTGTCCCCACCCCCATTGTCCCCACACAGATGTCACCAGCCCAGTGCCACCACCCCAGTGTCACCACAGCAATGTCACCAGCCCCGTGTCCCCAGTTTCACCCCAGTGTCCCCACCCCCACTGTCACAGTGCCAGTGCCACCACCCCAGTGAGTCGCAGGGTGACCCCAGTGTCCCCAGTGCCACCCATGGCATCAACCCAGTGTCCGCAGTCCCCTCCCAATGTCCCCTTCTCGGGGCAGGGGAAGGTCTGAACTGGTCTGGCCTGGTTCATACTGGTGGATACTGGTCAGGGCAGGGAAAAGTCCCTCCTGGTCTGTACAAACTCCTGCTGGTCTGAACTGGTCTGAACCGGTCCCTACTGCTCTAAACTGGTTCATACCGGCCCATACTTCCCTATAGTGGCTGATACTGGTCTATACTGGTTTGTACTGGTCCCAACTGATCTAAACTGGCCTATACTGGTCAGGGCAGGGAAAAGTCTCTACTGGTCTCTGTATATAGATATTGGTCTATACTGGTCTTGAAATATGGGGTTGGAAACTAGAGGGCATTAATAACAGCAATTAGAAGATATTGATTAAAGGACAGGCATTCAGATGGTGTGTGTTGCTGCTCTTTGAAGGAAGAGACAGGACTGTGTGCCAGAGCAGCGAGGAGGAATGCAAAGCCGCCTGATAAGGAGGGGATGCTGACCAGAACAGGAGACAAGAATACAAGATTACCAGAGATCCTGAGATAATGAGGCGCCTTGGGCCCCCAGGACCAGACAAACCCGGCCTTAGAGCCTGGACTGTTACCAGAGGATCGGTGGGCACGCACAAGGCAGCGGGGCCAGAAGTTCATCTCTGAGGAAGACCATTCCTCTTCATCCCTGAGACCCCGAGACGCCCACCAGAGACACCTGCACAGGTGCACAGGACTGATAAGACAATCGGCACACGGGGCGGTGAGGGGAGGAGCCAGGGAATGAATATGCACAGGGATATTGCAGGACTTGGTGCCTCTGGAACATTCTGGAGGGTGAAAGGGAATGTGAGTGAGCGACGGGCTGTGCACACCTTTGGGAGCTGAATAAATCACATTCCTGCTTTAAAACTCACTCTGTCTCTGAGTTTTAGAATCTTTCTGCATGCCAGTCTCAACTAACTTATTACAATACAGGAGGCTCTCAGGTAAAGGCATGGGGGTACGAATAACAGTCCTTTACTGGGAATATTCAAAACGTAGCAGTACAAAAAAAGCAACCAAACAAAAAAAGAAAACCATACATATCCCTCTGGAGTTACGAGGGATGGGTTATGGAAGAGATAAAGAAAAGACTTCCCCACTGTGGATCGGCCACAAGCAGTTCTGGGGGCAAATCGAGCAAATTCCTGTTTTATTGCTGCTATTTGGTTGTGTGTGAGTTTTAAAAGTTCGGATGTGTTTCGTGCTTGGTTCTGTGCGTGCCTGAAAAACTTGTGTGAGGTGACCATGGTTTGGGAGCTGTAGTGTATTTTTGAGGTAATACTGGCATCTTGTGTCCAAAGTCATAATTGCATCGAACTACCGCTTATACATATATTTATATTCCTTCCTTACCGTGTGCACGAGGGAACTCTTTGAACTCTTTGCATTTTTACTTTCCATATTTTCTTTTCACCACATGTTGTTTGAGGGTTTGTTCAGTGTGGCTTGCCAGGAGTTCTGTTCTTAAGGATTTTTGCGTTCTACTTGGATGCAGTGCTTTCTATAGAGATTGTTTGTTGTGAGTATTGTCTTTAGGGTTTGTGTGATAAATGCTGTTCTGGGTTTGTGCTGTCTGTCTTATTGTTTTTGCTGTGAGTATTGCCTTTTGTTTCATGTGCCTTGCCATAGACAGTGCATTGGTGACAATGGTGACAATTCCAACCCTGGCGGGACGACTGGAAGGGGTCCCTCTCCCCAGTGGATTGGGCTCGACCCTTGGGAGTTTGTAACCCCCGAAAGTAATTGGGTGATAAGGGGGGACACCGGCAGGTTTATTCAGAAGGACTATAGAGGACTTGTGCAGGGAATGTGGTTGTGTTAGACTAAAAGCAGCCTGCACCAAAAAGATCTGAATATCCAGAGGAGAAGAAGGAGTGGAACCATCTGTTTCTGCAGGCAAGGGCACATCCAGCGTGGGTGTTGGTTAAGTGTGGGTCCTGTGGAGAGCAGTGGAGTTGTTCCTTCACTAGAAGACACAGAGCTTGTGCTCAGTGTGGGGAACAGGGTGAAGAGAACCCTGAAACAGAGATTTTAGAGTGTTTTTGTGGAAGATCACGTGTGGTCCCAGAGGTTTGGAGAGTAAAAGGAAAAAGATTGAAAAAAAGACTGTATGAGAGTATAAGAAGAGATTTGGGTGGAAACAAAACAGGAGATTTAAATAATGGGATCAAGAGAGGGAAGGAATTTAGAGGCCTTGATTAGATAAGGCATGGAGGGTTTTCAGCAATTGAGGAGAAGGATATAAGCAAGGGATGAGAAAGTTAATGGCAGTAGTAAAAGAAGAAGGAAAAGGGAGGCAGAGACAAGAACCACCCAGGCAAGGACCCCAGCTGGGCAAAGATCAGTGTGCAAATTGCAGGAAATTTGGACACTCTCGGGGTTTTTAATCTGGTTGTTTCCTCACCCGAGATTCCAAAGCTGGCTGGTGGTTCGTGTGGGCACGAAGGGAGTGATTTTCCCTCTTGACCTCTGAAGGATTTAGGGTCTGCTGTCTGACTCTGTGTCTCTGTGTTCTGTGCTGAGCTCGGTGCTCGGTGTTCGGCACGAGAATGATGAGGAGTCTCAAGGTCTTGGTTTTCTGGTTTCTCGCGTTGTTTATTAGTTCTTATCTTACTTTTCTCTGTGTCCGGCCAAGGTGTTCTCAGCAGCCTGGACACGAGGTGACTCCCCTTCCCCTGTGTCAGGCCATGATGTCCACTGCAGCTCGGACACAAGGCGACTCCCCTCTGTGATGGGAGGTCGCTACCTCTTATACGGATCACTACGTACCCATTGTTTACAATTCTGTGCCAATGTCTATCACCTGCACTAACAGGGTCATGTCTACTTTGATCCAATCCACTGAAACTACTTTGTGCCCACGTCACTGCAGACAATGGATGCCAAGGGAGAAGATGAAGAACCCAGGGCACTGCCCTAAAATCACCATCTTGTCCCTTTGCATCTACATTCTAAAAACCCAAAACTACAAAATCTTCTGCACAGTGATAACTACACTACTCTCTGTAACACCTTTGTGACTTGCAATTCTTCTCTGTGTTGGATGTTTTTCTCATGGACCAAAATCAAAGCCTGTGTCTTCCTGGGCTCTGTGCCAGGCAAACCCCCCTGCACAGACCCCAGACCCTCTTTTTTGGGTCCCAGGCCTCTCTACCGAGGTCTGTGACTTCCCAGGGCGCCCAGAGGGATGCCCTGGACTCCAACATCTCCCCCCTTTGTTTTCACAAAAAACACCTTTTTGGCTGTTTTGCCATATGCATTAAAGCAAACACAACTTGATCATGAGAAGAATTACAAGTCTCAATAAAATACATACAATCGTTTTTCAAAATTTTTTTCCACAACCGTGAAAGGTTCAAGAAATCAAACATGCCATTCATCCGTGATCTGGTTTCTTCTCCGAGTTTGTTCACTCCATTTCCCAACCTCTCTGTGCTCTCGTGAATTGATTCTGAACCATCTGACAAATTCATGCAATACAGAATGAAAAGAAAACCCAAGCCATAACTCCTTGCACGCAGAATGAAAGATGTCTGCAGTCTTGACACTGGTTCACATTGGCCTGCTTTCCTCTCCACTCCTGAAGCCGTCAGAGCTTCCTCGCCTGACGTGATTTCCACACTCTTTGCAGAAATTCACTTGTGTTCTGTATCTGCAGAAACAAAAGCTACTTCTTTGCCATAGGTCAGTTAAAACTGTACTTTGATGGAAAATGCACAACTCTTGTTCAAACCTGAAATCCATCAGGAAAAGTTTCACATGCAACATCTGTGCTTGTTGATGGACACATCTCTCCTCGAGTTAAAGTCAAGGTGTGGCCAAAACCCTGGCCTTATCTAGAGTAATATCCTTTAATACATTTTTGGAACAAAGCTCTTAACAACAACAATTATGAAATGCTTAAGCAACTAAAGAACATAAAGAAGAATTTTGAAATGTATCATGATACAATTCACAGTACTTATTACTTAAAACTTGTTATCTTAAACTTATCTTATTTTACCAACTTATCTTACTTATTACCTTATTATTTTAACTTATTTATTATCTTTAACTTACTTAAAACTTAGCTTATTATCTTAAAACTTATTCTCTTAACTTATTTATCTTATCTATCTTATAACTTAATATACTTAACTTATTATCTTAAAACTTATCTTAAAACTTATTTAGCTTAATATAAAATACATTTAAAATCTACATACAATAAAACTTTAAATTTATAGAATATAAATCTATCACTTAAACTTTATCAATCCTTATCTTAAATTCAACTTTACTTACTTAACAAATCTTAAGCTTATACTTAACAAGGTTTAAACTTAAAACCACATAGAAATCCCTTCTAATGTCAATACAATACTAAAACACAAATTAACTTGGATCCAAATACATCAACACTATAATCAAAAATCCTTTTCCATGTCATGACAATAAGTCTTTTGCTTCTGATCATGAGCTGCTTTGCAAACATCCAATGATTTCCGGATCTCTGCTTCTGAATTCAGAAAACCTGTAACTTTAATTGAATTATTATTATTTTGCCTGAATGCAGCCCCTCCTAATCCCGAGGGTTTCTGTCATCTCAGGCGTCCCTCCCTGTCCTGGATGAGGAGTGGAGACCTTAAAACTCTTGTGCAGCACATGATCCCTGTGCAGCCCTGCCTAAGAAAAGCCCTCCCTCTCCTGGATGAGGAGTGGAGACCTTAAAACTCTAAGAAAAGGGTAAAGCCAGCATGTAGCCGAAGGATAAATGAAGAAAGGGTGTGTGCAGTGGATTCAAGGGAAACTTGGCTACCTTTTGCTGAAAGGAAAACTTGAGGGAACTGGACTGACAATGTCAAAGTGCCGCTTGTGGGCGGGGTCAGGCTCTGCAGCACTTGCTCTGAGGGGGTGGTGCCTTGGAGAAACTCCCCGCCCTGGCCACGCCTCCTCCCTGCTTGCTCTGCCTTTGCCTGCCCCGGTCCTGCCTGCGCTGGCACCGCCTGCCTCGGCACTGCCTGTGCCGCCCCGGCGCTGCCCGCGTCTCGCTCTCTGTCGGGGTTTGTCCCGCCTGGAGCGATCCCACTGCTCCAGCTGCGGCCCACTCGCTCTCTGCCTGCCGCAAGGCCTTCTGGGATTTGTAGTTTCCCGCTTTGCACTTGCGCCGTCCATCTTGGCTCTGCCGCTGCGCATGCACCAACCGCAAGGCTTTCTGGGGTTTGTAGTTTCCAGCTCGGTGCTCTCTCTGCCTGTCCCGGCTCCTGTCCGGGACACAGGCCCTGCTCCGCCCGCGCCGCCCCCGCGCTGTCCCGACACGGGGCACTCCCCGGCCGCCCCCAGTCGCGATCGCTTTCGCGCGCACACGCCGCAGTGTTATCTCTCACCACTGACGCGATCTGGGCTTGTTTTCCCTGTTTTCCCGGTGTCTCCTCCACTCCCCCTTCCCCCCTCTCTCTGTCTGTCCCTGCGCTGAAGGGGAAAGGGCAGTGGAAAACTTTCAGGCAGTGTCTGAACGCGCTGTGTCTGAGGGGGGCTGAAAAGACTCCTGGATGCACTTTGTCTCACCTCTCCCTCCCCCACTGCTGCGGCAAGTGTCCCGTGCTCACGGAACACGCCTCCAAAACAAGCATGTCCTTATCTCGGGATGGATTAGAAGTTTTGACTTTCCCGAGACGAATTTCCGGGACTGAATTCCTGAGAACTGTGGCAGACCCAGGGAAAGTTGTTGGCTTTTCTGTGCTAAACTCAAGGAGACCTGCTGACTCTCCTGTCTCGAGGGTTTTTTGACCTCCCTGCGGTAATCCTGAGGGTGCTGGTATCTCCCCTTTCCTATTAAATCCCAGGGGAGGCTGATGGCTCTCCCCTTCCCCACCTCCTGTAAGAGGTGTGTGAGACCCGTCTGCTGATAACAGACAGGACCTGCCTGGCTGCCGGCCAGCAAAAGAACCCGCTGCTGCTGCTGGCCACAGACAAACCCGGTGCTGGCTGCAGGCCAGCGGGTGAGGTGTTTCTTTCCTCCCTCCCCGCTACACTGCTGCTGCTACGGAGAAGGTTTTTCCCTTAGAGTTCCCTCCTCCCGTGTTCTAAACTCAGCTGTCTTACCAAAATCGAAGAATGCAGTGCAGGTGTTCTCAAATTCAGTTCGGAGGTTTCCTGATCACCGACCTGCAGATTTCAGGAGACGCGTCCTGGACCCTTGGAACTCGTCCGTCCGAGGTGAATTTGCAATCAGCTGCCGTCTCTGGTTAGAGATTTCTTCCCCTGTCTTCTCAGCTTGTCTTCCTTCCTTCAGAGGTCTTGCTGTGTCCACTGGAAAGCACCGATTCTGCCCACACCTGTGCCCACCCAGGGACGCCAAATCTCGGGTTTTAGTCGGTTGTTTCTCACCCGAGATTCCAAGGCTGGCTGGTGGTTCGTGTGGGCGCGAAGGGAGTGATTTTCCCTCTTGACCCCTGAAGGATTTAGGGTCTGCTGTCTGACTCTGTGTCTCTGTGTTCTGTGCTGAGCTCGGTGCTCGGTGTTCAGAGCGAAAATGATGAGGAGTCTCAAGGTCTTGGTTTTCTGGTTTCTCGCGTTGTTTATTAGTTCTTATCTTACAATTCTCTGTGTCCGGCCATGGTGTTCTCAGCAGCCTGGACACGAGGTGACTCCCCCTGTGATGGGAGGTCACTGCCTCTTATACAGATAACTACGTACCCATTGTTTACAATTCTGTGCCAATGTCCGTCACCTGCACTAACAGGGTCATGTCTACTTTGATCCAATCCACTGAAACTACTTTGTGCCCACGTCACTGCAGACAATGGATGCCAAGGGAGAAGAAGAAGAACCCAGGGCACTGCCCTAAAATGACCATCTTGTCCCTTTGCATCTACATTCTAAAAACCCAAAACTACAAAATCTTCTGCACAGTGATAACTACACTACTCTCTGTAACACCTTTGTGACTTGCAATTCTTCTCTCTGTTGGATGTTTTTCTCATGGACCAAAATCAAAGACTGTGTCTTCTTGGGCTCTGTGCCAGGCAACCCCCCCTGCACAGACCCCAGACCCTCATTTTCGGGTCCCAGGCCTCTCTACCGAGGTCTGTGACTTCCCAGGGCACCCAGAGGGATGCCCTGGACTCCAACAAGGACCTGTCCCCCAGGTCCAGAAGCTTCGATGGGAGATCTCTGGGGACTGGCTGGGTTGCAAGCTTTCCCCTCCTACCTCCTCTTCATTGATTGATGCCAATGCATGTTATGTCAGCAGACACTCCCCAGTTATACCCCATTGGTTGTATGTCTACCCACCCTGAGTTCCACCCACTGTATAAAACCCTCTCCCCCTTGAGATTCAGGGTCTCTCTGAGGCACTGGTCTTCGGGTGAGGGCTCCCTCCCTCCTGCCCAATAAACCTAAGTTCTAGTTAAGCCTTTGAGGGTCCCGTCTTTCTTCCTCTACCATCGCAACGCGGCAGGGCTGGTGGGCAGCCAAGATCCCACTGACTATAGATCCTGTGGGGGCGTGTCGGGGCTGGCCGAGCGTTGGAGGACACGCACCGCCACAAGACCCCTCGGTGCTGCCCCGACCAGCCCTCGGTTCTGCTCTTTTAGTGTTGGGGAGCGGCCACTGCCAGTGCGGTTTCTGTTATTTTTTATTCTATTCTCTACTGCCGCTGCTTCTCGCCACTCTCGGTGCAGTTCTTCCATGACACGGGCGGCGCGGAACCCTCAGTGCGGTTCTTTTCTTGTATTTTATTCTATTCTCCATGTTCAATTCTATTCACACCTTGCACCCGCCTCGGCGCTGCCCTTCTGCTCACACCCGGCAGTGCCCATCCCACAGAGCGGCTCTTCAGTGACACCGGGCACCAGGGACCCCCCAGAGTAGTCTTTTTATTCTATTTTACTCTATTCTCTGTATTTCATTGTATTCACTCCCTGCCTGTGCTTCGGTGCAGCTGCTTCAGACACGAGCGGGGGAGATGCCCTTGGTGCAGCTCTTTGATTGCATTTTAATCTCTTCTCTCCATTTTAGTCTCTCCTTTCATTCCCACCTCGCCCGTCTCGCCGAGCGACTCCTCCAGGGACCCGGGGCGGCACAAACCCCTCGGGGCGGCTCCAACAGGGCCCCGCCCGCCGCCGCTCCCCGAGGCCTCCCCGCTGCTCCCCGGGGATCGGACACCGCAGGCGGCCCCGGCTCCTTCCTCTTCCTCTTCTTCCTCCGGGCGGGATTGAGCCCCCGCCGCCGCCCGGCTCCTTCTGCCGCTCCTGCCCGGCACGAACCGGCGGTGCCGCTGACGGGGCCGCAGCGCGGCTGCCCCGGGACTGCCCCGCGCCTCAGGGCCGGGCCGAGGAGTGACCGCACGGCTGGGGAGGGACCCCGCTGGACAGGGCAGGGTCTGACCCCATGGACAGATCCCACGCCGGAGCAGGGCAAGGCTTCCTGTCCCTAAAGGGGGAAGCAGCGGCACAAACTGACCGTAACTCCCATCCCTTCTCCCTGCACCGCTGGGCAGAGGAGGGAGGGAACCGGGAATTGTGGCGAATTTTCACATTCGTTGTTATGAAGCAGAGTCACGAGTGGAGCTCCTCCTTCAGCTTCAAACGGGGGAATCCAACTTGGGCTCTGGGATTTCCATAACCTCAAGGTGTTACTCGGTACTGGACACTTTAGTTTAGGCAATATGAGGCCCTTCTGCAGCAATGTCTCTCTGTTTATTGTCTATTTCCCCCCAGCCCTTGTCCCCCTCCCGGAGGTTTGCAGGAGGAGCCGTCCCACAGCCCTTCCTGCCCCGGCACCCGCGGCCGCTCCGGTGCCGTCAGGCCCCGGCTCCAAGGGAAACCACAAACCCCTCTGGAAATAAACCCGCTCTGGGGGAAAACCCTGCACGGGGATTGAATCCCACGGACAGCCAGGGCTGAGACTTGGAGATTCCAAATGCTCCAAGGGGCCGGAGGGAACCGCGCTGGGGCCTTGTCACCCCCCGGTATGATCCCGGTAACTTCCAGACACCCCCAGATGAGTCTGGTTTGATCCCAGTCACCCCCAGATCCTCCCAGTATTATTCCAGTTACTCCAAAAAGTGTGACCTTACCAGTCCCAGTATGATCCCAGTACGATCCCAGCATGGGCCCAGCTGCTCCCAGTATCAGCCCAGCTGCCCCTGCAATTTTTCCAACTGTGCCCTTTCACCACTGCTACGGTTCCAGTCACTCCCAGTATGATTCCAGTCACTCCCAGTACGATCCCAATCATGCCCAGTATATGCCAACAGCACCAAGTTGCCCTCAGCATGTTCCCAGTAGTCCTCAGTGTGGTCCCAATAAATCCCAGTGTGATCCCTTGTGCCCCAATTCTGGTCCCGCTGGGTCCCAGCCCTGGTATATCCTGGTGTTCCAGTCTGTCCCAGTCCATCCCAGCCTGTCACATTCCGTCCCAGTCCCTTCCCGGCAGCCGCCGCTGTTTCCCGGATCCTGCGCCCCCCCGCCCCCGAAAGCTGCCCCCGCACCCCCCAAGATGCTGACGGGGATCGGGGGCTTCGTGTTGGGCTCGGTGTTCCTGGCGCTGGGGCTGGGCCTCTGCCTGTGCAGGAAGGTCAGGGGGGGTCCCGGGGGTCGTGTTCCCCCTCCCCCAGAGCGTGTGTGCCCCCCCGGGGCCCCCCAGCCCGGTGTCACCCCCTTTTCTCTGCCCACAGAGCTCCTGAGCCGCCGGCGGCCGCAGCCCCTCCCCGTGGCCTCGGGCCTGGCCGGGACCCCCCGCTCCGTCCCCAAGATGATTTTGGGGGGGTCGTGTGTCCCCCCAGCCCTGCTGTCACTCTGTCCCTGCCCTACTGCTCCCAGTGTTCCCAATAAAGCTTCCCAGTTCACCCCAGGTTCGTTTATTGGGGGGCTCTGGGGAGGGACTTGGGGGGACCCTGCAGGGGGACCGTGATTGGTGAAGGAGAGCAGAACAGGCCCCCAGATGGATCAACAATGGGGATCCCCGTGTGTCCCCCCTGTGTCACCCCACTCTGGGGACTCCTTGGGAGACACCTGAACCCCAACACGACACCCAGTGAACCCCAAAAGGCACCAGGACTCCTCTAAGCCATCAGGGAAATTTGAGGACAGGGTGCATGGGGGGCACCCAGGCTGGGCCAAGAGCCCAGCACAGCCCCAGCCCAACCTTCCCTGCCTCTGGGGACTAGAAAGGAGGAGTGGGACCCCTCCCAATGAAATCTGGAGGTCCCAGCCCCCTCCCTCACTCTTTTGGGGTCCCACACCCCTCTCTTACCCTGCTCTTCTACCCCTTTAACACTGGCCCTCAATCCCCATCCCTCTCCCCCATGTTGGGTTTTAGGTGTTCCCGGCCCCTCCTGCTCAGTCTGGGGGTCCCATCTCCCCTTTCCCTTAATTCAGGCACCTCCTGGCAGCATTTTCCTGGGAGGAATTCTGACTTTGGGGAATTTTGGGGTGAAGTTGTTAGGGGAGACAGCTCTGTCTGCCTTTCCCCTCCCTGTTGTGGCCTCTCAGCTGCCCCCAATACCCTGGGGCTGCTGGGATTTCGCTCCTGGGGACAAGGACGTTCATTCCTTTCCAGGAGCCCAATGCCCAGATGGGGGTCCAGGTCAGGGGCTCCTTGAGCAGCTGCCCCAGAACCTCCCCCAGGGTCTCCCAGCACAGCCAGAGCCACTGGGCCTGGGGTCCCCTAAGCCCTCAGCAAGCCCCATGTCCTTCCCAGGAACCCTCAACTCCCTCAAACCCAGCATCCCCCACAGCCCCTGCAAGTTCCCCCCATGGCACCGGCCATGGCCATGTCCCCACATGTCACTGGCCATGTCCCACCCTGTCCTCACCCATGGCTGTCTCCCCACCCCATTCCCATCCCTGTCATTGTCCCCCATATCTCCGTCCATGCCCCTGTCCTCCCACATCCCCATGAATGGCCACGTCCACATCCACGTCCACGTGTCCCCATGTCTATGTCCCCCCATGTCCCCAACCATGTCTTAGTTCAATGCCTTTATTTTTACCCCAGTTTCAGGTGTTCTGAAAGGATAAAAAGAAATGAAAAGCAAATCAAGGCCAAAAGAAAAGGATTCCTATGTCTGTGCTGGGTGAGGATCCACGTGCTTGAGTGGGAGGGAAGAAGCTTTTTCAGAGGGGTTTCCACCCCACTGTCTCCAAAATCTTGGTCTTTGCCCAATCCATCACCATTTGGCTGCAGAAGAAGTCCTTGGGCCAGAGAAAATCAGAATGGAATTAGTGAGTTTGGAAAAGACCTCAAGACCATCCAGTGTTGCTTGATGCCATCAGAAGATATGACTGAACTCAGAAGAATTTTTTGGGGTTGAAAGACAACAAATCCACTCTCCCCAATGAATTCCTGATGTCAGTTTACATCCCCATGGATATTGCTGCCCCCGTGTTCATCCAGGTGCCCACAGGGATTCAGGAACCAGTGCAGCCCCCCCAGCCAGGTGTCTTCCCAACACGGATCACCAGGACCACGGATCACCAGGGCTCTGCCCAACGGGGTCACTGGGGATCATCCAATGCTGATCCTCCCATGGGGGATGGAGCTGGAGCAGCGCACGAAGCTCTTCCCGCACTCGGGGCACTCGTGGGGCTTCCCTTAT
Source organism: Zosterops lateralis (assembly GCF_965231275.1). Taxonomy (NCBI): domain Eukaryota; kingdom Metazoa; phylum Chordata; class Aves; order Passeriformes; family Zosteropidae; genus Zosterops; species Zosterops lateralis. The sequence goes on from NW_028154580.1 coordinate 111,208, forward strand.
GGTGCCTCTGTTGGTGTTTTGTCAAGTCACACTTGTCTGAGAAGCCCTTCCCACACTCAGGACACTCGTAGGGCCTCTCCCCGGTGTGGATGCGCCGGTGCACAGTGAGGTGTGAGTTGCGCTTGAAGCCCTTCCCACAGTTGGGGCAGCGGAAGGGCCTCTCCTCTGTGTGAATCCGCTGATGGATGAGGAGATCAGAGCTGGTCTGAAACCTTTTCCCACACTCAGGACACTCGTAGGGCCTCTCCCCAGTGTGGACACGCCGATGTTTTCTCAGGTCGGAGCTCCATCCAAAGCTCTTCCCACATTCCCCACACTCATAGGGCTGTTCCCCATTATGGACTACCTGGTGGCACATAAGGATGGTACAGTTTCTGAACCTCTTCCCACATTTCCCACACTCATAGGGCCGTTCACCAGTATGGATCTTCTGGTGCTGGATCAGGTGGGAGCTCCGGGTGAAACCCTTCCCACACTCCCCACACTCAAAGGGCCGTTCACCAGTGTGGATCCTCTGGTGCCGGATCAGGAGGGACCTCTGGGTGAAACCCTTCCCACATTCCAGGCACCTGTGGGGCTTCTCCCCTCCATGAGGCTTCTCCACCAGCTCTGAGCTCCGCCTGGATCTCCGGCCGCCCTCCTGGCACAGGGCGGCTCTTTCCTCCTCGCAGCTCCCTGGGCTGGGTTTGCAGCCCCTCCTCCTGCGGGATCTCTGGGGATTTTCCCCCTCCTTCTCCATGTGGGCACTCCTTGGCAATGAAAAATCCTGGTTTGGGGAAAAAAACAAATGGAGAGCACCTTAGGCTGGGGATTCCTCCTTCCCCAAGCTATTCTCAAGAAGTCAATGGGCACCTTGAGTCTGTGAAAACCTCCAAAACACCAGGATTCAGCCCAAAAGTCCTCCAAACATCAAGACACAGGTAAAAAAACTACCCAAACACCAAGACTCAGCCAAAACCGCTTCTAAAATATAAAGATTCAGCCCATTCCAAAAAACCAAAGCATCAACATTTAGCCAGTGGAAGCTGAGAAACATCAAGATTCACCCCCATGAAAATCGTGGATCCTCCTCCTGGTCACCTGCTGCATGTGGGGGGGCAACACTCCTGGGGCTGGGGGGAGGCTGCAGATACAGGGAGGGGTGGAACCTTCTGCTGCCTCCTCTTTCTACTCCTCCTCCTGTGTCCCTACTCCTTCTAACACTCCATTTCCTCCTACTATTCCTCTTTCTCCTGCACAATCCCACCTTCTCCTCCCATGTGCATCCTTTGAACGTTTTGTTTTTCAACCCTGCTTCTCCTTCCCTTCCCCTCCTGCCCCAGGCCCAGCACCCACTGCCGGCTCCCTCTTCCCCCCCAAACCCACAGCATCCCACCGGAGGGGCACGGATGGAGCTGGGGCAGCTCGGGCTGGGGCAGCGCTGGGCTCTCGGCCGCTCCCGCCCGCACTCGCTCCCCACTGCAGCCGCTCCCGCCACGACAGCGCGGGGGGACTGAAGAGAGAAACAACAAGGATGACACCTCACCACCTGAGCCTGGGGCTGGACAACTGGGCTCCAACATGCAAATGGACCAAAACAGCAAAGTTTAGGACCTCGTGACCAGTCGTCCATGAGGAGACCATTTCAAGTCCACCTTGAGTGTAGCCCTGGTCAGGCTCCTGCCCTGCCCAAGGTCTGCCCTAAAGAGCTTTCAATAAATATCTGCTTTATTCTCTAGCTCTGTCCAGTCTCTGTTTCAGGCCAGCCTTCCCAAGGCATCATTCTCCCAGAGGTAATTAAGGACATGGACACCCAGAGGGGCAAGAAGGGAAGTCCAGAAGGGATTTAGACAGCAGGGGATGGATGGTGTTGGTGTGCTGGGAAGGGTGAGGGGGAAGGGGAGGGTGCAGGATTACAGTTAAGGCAAGAGGCAGCAGGAGGAATCTCTGTGGTGAGAAAGAGGATGATGGAAAAGAGCAGGAAGAGAAAAATACTGAGGACTGGGACGTTTTCAAGCAGGGTGTAATGCTCAAACTCTGGGAGCTGATGCAGATGGTTTGTAGCCCCGGTTGGCAGGAGAGGCAAACAAGGAGGTCAGGATCCCAGGGGGTTTCTCTGTGCTGGGGAGCGGCAGGAGCGGGCGCAGAGGGGCGGCACCGGGAGCACGGGCTGGGGGCCTGTGGGGAGCTGCGGGGCCGGGCCGGGGCTGTGGGGCAGCCGGGGCTCAGCGCCGGGCGCTGCCTGAGCCCACCACCCCCCGGGCAGGGCCGGCACTGGCCCCCGGCCCCCAGGAGGCTGCGGGACGCCCCGGCCGCTGCCCGGCCCCGTGGAGCTGCCGGCCCTGCCCGCCGGGGGAGCCGCCTTTGGACACTGCGGCACCACAGGCACCGGCTCTGGGATACGGGCTCTGCAGGGCACGGCCAGCACAAGCACCAGCGCCAAGGAAGGAAGGAAGGAAGGAAGGAACAGCTGGGAAATGTGCATTAACCCTGCAAGGATCCAGATCACCTTTGAAGGATCTTGTTTGGGCCCTGCAGAAAGGAATGATTGTGCAGAAAGCTCAGCAGCTGTCAGAGGATGAGCACCCACAGGCACTCAGGGGGGCTGCACGAGGGGCACAAGAAGCCCCTGCAGCACTTGGGCACAAAGGCACAGCAGGTGAAGGCAAGAAGGGAGCAGGAAAAGGCCAAGCTGAAGGCAAAGGCCATGGCAGAGTTTCCACAGCCCCTGAGGGATGAAGCCCAGGGCCCAAGGGGGCCCCAGCACCGAGGGGACGGGCTCGGCCACAAGCACCTGGCACAGGCATTGCCCTCCTCGGCAGGGGAGAGGGATTTGCCACTTTGTGGAGCCACTGGAAAGATTTATTTGCAAGAAAGAATGGTGGGGGGAGAAAAATTACAATTAAACCTTTTTACCTAAAGTTCAAAGAAGGGCTTAAATCGTGTCCAAAATTTATAAATATGCAATAACCTATGATATTGAAAGGAAAGATCCTTTGTTAGCCTGTGTGCCTTGGCGTGGGATGCCAGGTACCCAGACATCTGTAATCTCTTTTGCTTCATATGCCTGTTATTGTCCTATTTTTTATTATGAAACTTTTAAAATTCTAACAAAAGTGAGCCATGTTTTTCACAATTTGGGGGCTCAGTTCAGGATATTTACCTCGTCTCTGACGCCCCAGGGGATCCAGAGCAGGAGGGGCCCAGCTGATTTTAGCAGCCTTGCTCTGCTTCCTCTGGTGTAGATTGGAGATCGCAGGTTAAATACCCCCAGGGGAAGGGGGAGACAATAAAGCAAAAGGAAAAAAAGGGAAGAAGAAGCTCTGGAAGAAGCCGTGGTATTTTTGCTCCATAAAAATCTTGTGCACAAAGACCTAAGAAAGAACAAAGGACTGTGAGTATTTCTTAGGGGAGCAGGTTACGGGGTGTGAGATGTGAGTTTGAGACGTGGACTGGGGTTCCCAGCTCTACAAAGCCAGTCTGGAGCTCCCTGAGCTGCGTGTCTGTCCTTTGGCCAGAGAGGAGCCAGGACGGAGGCGAAGCCAGAGATGAAAGGACTGAGAGAGACCCCGGGGTGGGGACGGGGCCCCAAAGAAAGGGGCTGGGCCCCTCTGAAGGAAGGGAGCTGGGGGTTTGCCAGTACAACCCACTGAGAAACAGGATAAAAAGGAGGGGAGGGGCTAATTTTTTTTAGCCAGATTGAGGGTTTAAAAATAACCTCAAAAAACCCAAGAAATTTGAGCTTAGAAGCTGCTGAATTGGGGTTTGGGGAAAGAACCAAAATAAACCAACAAATTTGTGCTTAGAAGCTGCCAAATTGAGGGTTTGGGAAAAAAAAAAAAAAAACATACAGGAAATTTGGGCTAAGAAGCTGCTGAACTGAGGGTTTTGGGGAAAAAACAAAACAAAACAACAATTTTGGGCTTAAAACCTGCTGAATTGAGGGTCTGCGAAAAAAACCCAAAACAAACAAACAAACAAAACAAACAGACAAAAAAAAAAAAAAAACAAACGACAAAAAACAAACCAAAAAACCCAGGAAATTCGGGCTTAGAAGCTGCAGAATTGAGGGTTTGGGGGGTAAAAAACAAAACAAAACAGGAACTTTGGGCCTAGAACCTGCCGAATTGAGGGTTGGAGTAAAAACGTATTAAAAAACCCAAGAAATTTGGGCTTAGAAGCCGCCCCGCCGTCCCCGGCCCCACCGCCCGCCCCAGCCCCGGTGCCGGCGGCCGCCCCGCCGTTTGTATCGGCCGCATCGGTGGCCGCTCCGCCCGGGGCTCCCCCTGCGCCGGCCCCAGCCCCGACCGCGCAGTCTGCGATCGCTGCCCCGGACATGCCGGGGGATCTGCCCGCCCCAATCCCGGCCGCACGGCCCGCGGCAGCTCCGCCACAAACCCCGCCCGGCCCGGCCCGTCCCGTCCCGGCCGCTCGGGCCGCCCATCCCCTGACCGCTTGTCCCGGGGCTGCTCCGGCCGGCCCCGTCCCGGCCGCTCCGCCCGTGCCGGGAGCATGCGCAGAGACTCCGTGCTCAGGCTCGGCCGCCGCTCGTCCTCTCGGTGGTTCCGGCAGCAGCTCCCGCCTACGCCCCCCCACGCCTGGAGGACTCAGCCCCGGGCCAATCCCCGCCCCCGCCCCGCCCTCTCCGGCAATCCCAGCACCCCCCGCGCTGGGCACCGTTGCCTTGGGAACCGCCGCTCCCGCTGGGCGGGGCCGGTTTCCTTTGAAAGGCCAAATCCCGAGCCCGCGGAGCCACAGCTCGGCCACGGGAAGGGCCTGCGGGACGGGCAGCGCGGCCTTTGGGCAAACTTTCCCCGCTCCTCCCGGAATACAAGTTATACAATATGCGGGTGATCCCTCATTATCAGGGGAAGCGGAAGGTGAAATTGGGGAGGCTGCCATGAAACTTCTGAATTTTCTGGGGGAAAAGGACTCAGAGTATCAAAGGGGAAACTGCAATTTGTAGAATCTGAAGTGAAATATCTCGGGCAGCCAAAAGCTGAACCCCGAGAGAATTGCAGGAATTTTATCTTTTCCCCCTCCCTCTTCAAAGAAGGAAATCAGAAATCTACTCGGATTATTGGGATATTGTAGATTATGGATTGAAGGCTATACACAGGCAGTCACATTTTTATATGGAAAATTGACAGAGGGAGATAATATAAAGTGGGCCAAAGAAGATGATGATAAATTAGAAGGACTGAAGTCAAAACTGGCCTCAGTGCCAGCCTTGAGCTTTCCCTCATTAAAAAAACCCTTTCACCTGTTTGTGACTGTGGAAAGTGGAGCAGCTCATGGAGTTGTGGCTCAGGAGTGGGGAGGAGGGAAGAGACCAACAGCTCATTGATCAAAGTGTTGGGCCCAGGGAGCCACGGCTGCCCAGAGTGTGTTCAAGCCACAGCAGCTGCTGCAGTTCTGGTAGAAGAGAGCCCCGAGCACTCCTGGGGGTGAACTAATTGTGTGTGCACCTCATGCAGCCCAAATGTGTTAAACCAGAGAGCTGAAAAACGGGTAACAGAGTCTGGGGTGCTGAAATAGGAAGCAATCCTGATAGACAGTGATGGCTTGACATTAGAAGTAAACAAAAGTTTAAATCCAGCTCAATTTTTGTATGGAGAACCAAAAAGTAACCTAAGACATAATTGTTTAGAAATTATCCAATACCAAACTAAAGTATGAGAAGATCTCAAAGAGCAAGCCGTTTCAGAGGGGAAACAATATATGTGGATGATTCTTTCAGGTGTTTATAAGGGATAAGTATGTCAGGGTCTGCTTTGGTGGATGGGAAAAACATGCAAACCCTGGAAAAAGGAAAATTACCTTCAAACTTGTCCACTCAAACTTGTAAACTAAAAGCTCTAAAAAGGTCACTGGAATATTTAGCCAGGGAGAAAGGAACCATATATACTGATTCAAGGTATGCTTTTGGGGTAGAACACACCTTTGGAAAAATTTGGGAAGAAAGAGGATTACTTAATTCAAAGGGAAAGGGATTATTGATACATGAAGGACTCACTTTAGAGGTTTCAGAGGCATTAAAACTGCCTGAGGAGATTGCTGTAGTGCAAATTAATGGACATGAAAAGGGAATAACCTTGGAAATAAGGGGAAATAATTTGGCAGATCAAGGAGCTAAAGATGCAGCAGAGAATGGGATCCAAAGGGTTGTGTTATTTTTGACCTCAGATAAGGAAGAATTAGAAACTCCAAAGTTCAGTGAAACAGAAGAAAAGGAATTAAGTAAAATAGGAGGAAAGCCAGATGAATCAGGGAAATGGAAACTTCCTGATGGGATACAGTTACTTAACAAGCTGCTCACTAGTTAAATATTACAAAACGTGCATCAAAAAAACTCATTGGGGTACCCAAGCTTTGTGTGATCATTTTCTAAGGAATTATGGGTGTATTGGGATTTTTGGATTGGCAAAACAAGTAACTGAAAGATGTATAATCTGCCAAAAGGTAAATAAAAAGGTAATGAGGAAAACAACATTAGGAGGTGGGGAGTTAGCTCTCCGACCATTTCAAAGTGTCCAAATAGATTTTACTGACCTTCCCCAAGTACAGAGATGGAAGTTTTTATTAGTGATAACAGACCACCTGACTCATTGGGTGGAGGCTGTTCCCACTGTCAGAGCCACAGCCAATGTGGGATGTAAAACCCTTTTGGAACAAATTATTCCCAGGGATGGAATGGTTAATAGGATAGACTCGGACAGAGGAACACATTTCATGTCAAAAATCTTACAGCAAATAACTCAAGGCTTGGGGATAAAATGGGAATTACACACCCCATGGTACCCACAGAGTTCAGCCTGGGTACAGAGGATGAACCAGACTTTAAAGAGAACTTTAACTAAATTAATCATTGAAACCCAACTGTGGTGGGTAAAATGCCAACCTTTGGCTTTATTGAGGGTTCAGACCCAACCCAGGTCAGACCTGGGAGTGTCACCTCATGAGATGATGTTTGGGTTACCCTTTCTGACCACCCAACATGACACAGCCACCTCTGACCTCGGGGAAATGGGTGTTAAGAAATATGTCAACACAATTGCAAAAACCCTTGAAAATTTGCAGTTAAAAGGGATAATCCCACAAACCACACCTTTAGACTTTAAAATCCACAACATCCATCCAGGGGAGTGTGTACTGGTGAAAACATGGAAAGAACAATCTTTAACTCCAGGATGGGAAGGTCCTTTCCAGGCATTGCTGAGCCTGAGGCTGTGACCCAGAGCAGGGAACGAGGGGGGATCCAGCCAGCAGCACCAAAGGACCCCTGGAGGAACCGAAGGAATGGACTGTAACATCCAAACCAGGGGACACCAAATTGACTCTTCAATGGGGACTGGGGGGTGATGAACTGGGAGGACCCGAATGATGCAAGGGAGGTACAAAGAATCAAACCTAACTGGGAAATAAGGCCAAGCTTCTGTCAGTGGTTTCAAGTGCAGCCTGGACAGGTTCTGAGACACCTCTGATACTCTCCTGTCAGGGTCCACAAACACATGCAGGAAACCTGATGGTTCGTTTTAAGGATCTCAGAGTGCAAAAGACACAGCGGGGGACAACTCAGTTTACTTAAACAAAAATCCACCTTTATTTAGTGCCAACAAACGTGATAGTGGGGAGAGAAAATAAAGAAGAGTGAGAAAGAGAGAGAGGGAGGAGAAGGGGATTATAGCTACCAACGTGGAGGGACGAGTCCTCGAGGCCTAGAGATGCCCATAGACGTGATCTTCTCCAGTGGGGTGATCACAAAAGTGAGCGGGGTCTGCAGAGGTTTTATAGGCTGGTCAAGGCGGGGACCAAAGTGGGGGCACAGAGCTGTTGGGAAAGATGAATCAGGGAAACCTGATAAATATGATTGCTTAGCAGAAGATTCTGAAGATATGAAACCTGTAATCGAAATAGAAATGGAAGCTCACTTTGAGCTGTAGGATACCGAGCCTTAGTTACTATATCACCTGAAAACAACAGCCTGGGCAGCTGAAGGAGAATCCCTTTGGATTGAACAATCCCCTACTGCTGGCTAAGGGATCCAAAGGTCAATGTAGCAAAACAGAAAATCTAAAGAGTAGTTTTAGAGTTTAAAATATAACACATGGTAATGTAGTAGTTCTCACAGGCTGTGTGTAGATTCTATAGGATTTTGTGTCTTGTATTGGTTGGTCACTGTAAATTAGAATATTCATCACAAAAGGAGATAGAATGGATTGGAACCAGGGCCTCGCTCTCTTTTCCCTGCTCTCTTCCCCGTGCACTCTGACCCTGCCCTGGCTCCCCTCTCCTCAGCCCACACCCTCTTGCTCTCTCTCCCCTCTCCCTCTGGGACTTCCCTCCAGCCCAGGCCGGTGGCTGAAGGCAAAGCCCTTTCTACCCACGGCCCCTGCAATAAACCCACATAGAAATTGGGGATTTCTGCTCAAAATCTCAGCGAAACTGAGGATGTCTACCCAAAATCCCAGGAAATTGGGGAATATCTACTCAAAATCCTGGGACGATTGAGGATTTCGTCTCAAAACCTGAAGAGACTGCAGATTTCTTGGTAAAATCCTGAGGAAATCAGGGATTTCTTGGCGGAATCCCGGGAAAATTGGAGATTTCTGCTCAAAATCCCAGAAACTGGGGATTTCTACTTAAAATCCCAGGAAATCGGACATTTTTACCGGACATTCTGGGAAAATCAGCGATCCTAGCTTAAAAATCTGGGAAATTGGGGATTTCTACTCAAAATCCTGGGGAAAATGAAGTTGATGACACAGAGAGTCCCAAAATCCTGGGAAATTTGGGTTTAGACACTCCCAGACCTCCAAAATCCTGGGACTGGGGGAATTTGGGAGGAGCCAGAGCCCAAAATCATGGGAAGAAAGAGGAACTTTCAGGTCCCTGAGCACAGAAAAATTCTAGATAAAAATGATGTAAGAATGCCCAGTTCCCCAGATTTTGGGTACAGGGGGTTTGGACATGCCCAGCCCACCAAATTGGGAATTTCTGCTCAAAATCCTGGGAAAAATTGGGGATTTCTACTCAAAATCTGACAAAATTGAAGATTTCTACTTAAAATCCTAGAAAATCAGGGATTTCTCATCCAGATCCTGGGGAAATTGGATATTTCTGCTCAAAATCCTAGGAAATGGGATATATATTTTAAAGCCCAGTAAATTTGCAATTTCTACTGAAAATCCTGGGAAAATCAATTATTCTGGCTTTAAAACGTGGGGAAAATGGGGATTTCTACTTAAAATCCCAGGAAACTGGGGATTTCTATTCAAGATCCTGGGGAAAATCAAGTTGATGACACAGAGAGACTCAAAATCCTGGGAAATTGGGGTTTAGACACTCCCAGACCTCCAAAACCCCGGGACTGGGGGAATTTGGAAGGACCCAGACCTCAAAATCGTGGGAAGAAAGAGGAAGTGTGAGCTCCCTGAGCTCCAAAAATTCTAGATAAAAAGGACGTAAGAATGCCCAGTTCCCCAAATTTTGGGTACAGGGGGGTTTGGGCACACCCAGACGCCAAAAATCCTGGAAAACCGGGATTTAGGAACTTCCAGACTCCAAAAATCCAGGAAAATGGGAATTTGGGCACACCTGGGGGCCCAAAAATCTCTTGGAAAAAAGAGCTTTGGAAATGGGCAGTTTCCCAAATTTTGGGTCCAGGGGGTGGGGACACGCCCCGCTTCCCAAAATCCCGGGAACAGGGTTTGGACAAGCCCCGGAAATCCTTGGAATAGGAGCGTTTGGAAATTGCCAGAGCCCCAAAATTCTGGAAAAAGAGGAACTCGGCCCCACCCAACCCCCAAAATCTCGGAAAACGGGGAAAACCCCGGGATAAAAAAAACAACTCAGGACAACGCCCTTCCCAAAAATACCCCTAAAATCACTCCAAAAAAGGGCAGGACGCCCTTAACCCCCTCCATCCCCACATTCCCACAGATCCCAGGAACCCCAAATCCCAACCCCGCGGCTCCAGGACCCCCCAAACCCCACCTTGGACCCCCCAAATTCCGGGCAGGGTCAGGGCCAGCAGCAGCAGCAGCAGCCAGGGGAGGCTCCGCGCTCCATCCATGGCTCCTCGGGATCCCGGGAAATTGGGAAGGGCCGGTGCCGGTGCCAGAAAAGCGGCGGGAACTGGGGGGAGCGGGAGTGGGGGAGCAGCGCCCCAAAAAGCGCTCAGCCAATGGGAGCGCGGCGTCGCTGCGGGTCGGGACTTGCCGGAAAAAAAAATAAAAAAAAGGTCGCCCTGAAAAATTCTAGCCAATCAGAGTTCTTATTGCTGGTGACTCACCAGTTGCTGGGCAGATCCTCTAAAAAACGGGTCGGAAACAGAACCCGCGAATCAGAGCGCGCAATAAACACCTCCAGCCAATCAGAGCGTGCTCCAAATAAGCCCCAGCCAATGAAACTCCGTCCAAAAACCACGCCCGACCAATCAGGGAGCGCGTAGCTGATGACCCCGCGCTGCTCCGCGTTATTACTCTCAGTTCAGCTCTGCTGCTTTGGGGCTGGCGGCCCCTCCCGGCGCTGGCCATGGGGCGAGGGGCGGCAGCCGGGGCCGTACTGGGGGCACTGGTGGTGCTGGGAGCGGCCCCGGCTGCGGGCGCGGAGCTCTCGGGTGAGCGGGGGGGACACGCGGGAAAAAGGGAAAGCTCGGAATGGGAGCGGGGGAGGAGGAGGAGGGGACCCCCGAAAGGAACAGCAGGAAGGGGCTGAGGGTCGGGGGAAGGTGAGGGAGGGGTGGGAGAGGGTGGGCAAGTGGGGAAAATGAGAGGGCGAGACCACAAAAGCGATTTAGGTGACGGCTGGAGGTGGGAGGGGAGGGGATGTGAAAGGGGAAATGGGGGAAGGGTGTTACAGAGGAAGCGGCAGCGCGGGCAGGAGGGTCCCGGGGAGGCCGTGGGGCACAGGGGGTGCGGGGTGGGGATCCGGGGTGGCCCCGGAGCTCTGGGGGTGCTGGGGGGGGCACCCCCTGACCTGTGTCCTGCACACCCAGGGGTGTTCCAGTGGATTAGTAAGCACGAATGTCATTTCATTAACGGCACGGAGAAGGTGAGGTTGGTGGATACGTACATCTACAACCGGGAGCCGGCCTTCCACTTCGACAGCGCCGTGGGGCACTACGTGGGGGACACACTCTATGGGGAGGAACACGCCCGGTACAGGAACAGCCACCCCGAAGTGATGGAGAGTGCGCGGACTGCGGTGGACTGGTACTGCCGGCGCAACTACGAGGTGTCCGCCCCGTTCCTCCTGGAGCGCAGGGGTGAGCGTGGGGCAGAACGTGTCCCCTCGGGCCCTGCCCTGGGAATGATCCTGGAGCCCCTCAAAACCTCCCTGGGAATCACCCCAGAGCCCTCAGCCCTCCTTGGGCCCATCCCCGGGGCCTCCTGTCCCTCCATGGACTCCTGTTCTCTCCCAGTCCATCCCAGTCTCTCCCGGCGTGTCCATCCCGGCGCGGAGCTGACGCTCTCAGCCAATCATGGCGCGCGTCTGTCTAATGACTCATCTGTTGCCAGGCAGACCCGCAGTGCCCAGTGCCCCGCGCTGGACTCGCCTCCCAGTGCCGCGCGCTTCATTCCCAGTTCATCCCAGTCCATTCCCAGTTCATCCCAGTCCATTCCCAGTCCCTCCCAGTCCAATAGCAGTTCTTCCCAGTCTTTCCCAGTTTATTCCCAGTTAATACACAGTACAGTGCCAGACGTTGACCCCCTCTCCCAGTGCCCCCCATCCCCTCCCATCTCTGTCATTGCCACCCCAGTGTCTTCCAGTCTCTCCCTGTCTATTCCCAATCCACTCCTTGTCCCTCCCAGTCCATTCCCAGTCTCTCCCAAGCCCACACCGCCCCTCCCCTCTCTCTCCCAGTGGCCCCCAGCTGATCCCAGTGTGTCCCCGCTCTCTCCCAGTGCCCCCCAGCGTTTCCATCTCGCTGCTGCCCTCCAGCTCGCAGGGCGGCAGTGCCAGAGGCCTGCTGTGCTCCGTGATGGATTTCTACCCCGGCCACATCCAGGTGAGGTGGTTCGAGGGCCAGCAGGAGCTGTCGGGCCAGGTGGTGGCCACCGACGTGGTCCCCAACGGGGACTGGAGCCACCAGCTGCTGGTGCTGCTGGAAAGGCCGCCCCGGCGCGGGCTCAGCTACACGTGCCAGGTGGAGCACGTCAGCCTGGAGCAGCCCCTGAGGCGCCACTGGGGTACGGGGGAGCCACTGGCCGGGCTGGCAGAGGCACCGGCGTGTGCTGGGAGCGAGTGGGAGGGAACTGGAGAGATCCTGGTTGAACCTGGGAGAGGGGCCGGGGGCTGTGGAAGGGCTGAGCAGGAGTCGGGAGGATGCTGGGGAGGGGGGTGTGGGGTCCCGGGGGTGCTGGCGGGCGCCGGGAGGGAGTTTGGGGGCGGCGGGTGGAAGTGGGAGGGATTGGAGTGAGGCTGGAGGGGCTGGGAGGAGCTGGGGGAGGGGCAAGCGGGGCTGGGGCTGAGGTCGGTTGTGCTGGGAAGAGACTGGGAGGGGTGTGGGGGAGCGGTGGAGGGGCTGGGAAGGGACTGGGAGAGGGTTTGGGGGGGTTTGGTGGAGCGTTGGTGGGGGGCGAGCGGGAGGGGGCTGTGGGCTGGTGAGAGGGGCCAGGAGGGGCTTTGGTGGGCGGTGGGGAGGGCGAGCAGGGATCGGGAGGAGGTCGGAGGGGCCGGTGGGTGGTGCGGGGGAGAGCGGGAGGGAGGCTGGAGGGGCTCGGGGTGCGGGTGAGAGGTTTTGGGGGGCGCTGAGCCCTCTGGACCCCCCAGAGATGCCGCCGGACGCCGCCCGCAGCAAGATGCTGACGGGGATCGGGGGCTTCGTGTTGGGCTCGGTGTTCCTGGCGCTGGGGCTGGGCCTCTGCCTGTGCAAGAAGGTGAGGGGGGGTCCCGGGGGTCGTGTCCCCCCTCCCCCAGAGCGTGTGTGCCCCCCCGGGGCCCCCCAGCCCGGTGTCACCCCCTTTTCTCTGCCCACAGAGCTCCTGAGCCGCCGGCGGCCGCAGCCCCTCCCCGTGGCCTCGGGCACGGCCGGGACCCCCCGCTCCGTCCCCGAGATGATTTTGGGGGCCTCGTGTGTCCCCCCTGCCCGTGCCCAGAGCTGTCCCTGTGTCCCCACCCGGCTGCTCCCAGTGTTCCCAATAAAGCTTTGAAGTTTGCCCTGGTCTCGGGGAGCAGCTGCCCCAGAACCTCCCCCAGGGTCTCCCAGCACAGCCAGAGCCGCTGGGCCTGGGCTCCCCAAAGCCCTCAGCAAGCCCCATGTCCTTCCCAGGAACCCTCAGCTCCCTCAAACCCAGCATCCCCCACAGCCCCTAAAAGTTCCCCCCATGGCACTGGCCATGGCCATGTCCCCACATGTCACTGGCCATGTCCCACCCTGTCCTCACCCGTGGCTGTCTCCCCACAATGTTTCCATCCCTGTCATTGTCCCCCACGTCCTCATCTGTACCCGTGTTCCCCCCGTGTCCCCATGAATGACCATGTACCCCCCAAATATCCATGTGTCCCCATGTCACTCTCCATGTCTATGTCCCCTGTCATCCCAACCATGACTTAGTTCCATGTCTTTATTTTTACCACAGTGTTGGATATTTTAAATGAAGAGAAATGAAAAGCAAATGAAGGCCAAAAGAAAAGGATTTCCCTGTCTGGGCCAGCTGAGGATCCACATGCTTAGATGGGAGGGAAGTACCATTTTTGGAGGGGTTTCCACCACAATCTCCAAAATCTTGGTCTTTGCCCCAGATCATCACCATTTGGCTGTGGAAGACACTCTTGGGCAATAGGAAATCAAAATCATGGAATCCTTGGGGTTGGAAAACACCTCCAAGACTATCCAGTATTTATTGATGCCCCCATGTTGGAGTTGAGACGGCCATGAACTCAGAGTGCTTCAAAAAAACTTCAGAGGCCTTCAAGTATCAGCACCTTGTTATCTAGAAGTTCTTCATACCTTTTCTATGTAGCAATCCTCCAGGCAGCTCCACACAGCTCAGGCTCTTTTTCTCCTTCTTCTCTCTTTCTTTGGCAGTTCCAGCTCACTGCTTCCTGTCCCTAGAAAAGCCACTGAACCCTGTCTGTCCCTCATGCAGTGGCTCACCTTATCTGTCCCTTGCCCAGCCTCCTGTCCCTTCCTCCTCACAGCACGGCCAGCAGATGCCAACTGACTCTCTACCAACTAACTCACTTTTGTATCACACCCATAGCTGTGAGGGCAAGGCTGTTCTCACTCTTCAGTAATTAACACAGCTGCAATATATAGGGGCAGGATTGCCCTTAGCACTACATCTGTCTCCCCATACCCCCAGAAGACAGAATTGAACACAAAAGATTTTCTGGGGTTAAAAGACAACAAGTCTGCTCCCCCCAAGGAATTCCCAATGTCCGTCTGTGTCCCAATGGATGTTCCAGCCCCCGTGTTCATCCAGGTGCCCACAGGGAGACAGGAACCAGTGCAGCCCCCCCAGCCAGGTGTCTTCCCAACACGGATCACCAGGACCATGGATCACCAGGGCTCTGCCCAACGGGGTCACTGGGGATCATCCAACGCCGATCCTCCCATGGGGGATGGAGCTGGAGCAGCGCACGAAGCTCTTCCCGCACTCGGGGCACTCGTGGGGCTTCCCTTATGGTGCCTCTGTTGGTGTCTGGTCAAGTGAGAAGTCTGGGTGAAGATCTTCCCACACTCAGGAATTCGCAGGACCTCTCAACAGTGTGGATGTGCTGATGGGTGACAAACTTGGAATTCCACCTGAAGCTCTCTCCACATTGCCCACACTCACAGGGCCATCCCCAAGTGTGGTTGTTCTGGTGTTGCCCCAGGTGGGAGCTGTAGATGAAGCTCTTCCCTTATTCCAGGCATTTGTGGGCCTTTTCTTCCTCCTCCATCCAGCTGTGGCTTGGGAATGACAAATCCTTGTTTGGGGAAAAAACATCTCCTTTTTGCCCAGCAGCTCCTTGGGCTGGGGGAGTCCTTCTGCCCAAATCCATCTCTAGAACACAGCAGGTGTTTTGCATCCATGAAAGTCTCCAAATTATCAAGATTCAGCCCAAAAAACTCCCCCCGGTGTTCCCCATCTCTGTTCTCTACACTTTGGGGTTCCAGAGGTTTCCCTTCCCTGGGATGATGGGGGTCCCATGGCTCCAGGCATTCCCCTCTCTCCGAGGTCCTGCTTAGGGATGATCCAGGGGCTTTTCCTGGGGGCCTGTTGGGGCCCATGGGGTCCCTTCTCCCCTGATGCTCCACTTTGAGATCCCAGGGATCCCAGGGCTCTCTCTACTGGCTCATCCCTTTCCCCCTGCCAGGGGTCCCCCAGCTCTGGGATCACCCCTCTCTGCTCTCCCCACCCTGAGGGTCCAAGGGTTTTCCCTCCTCTGCTCTCCCAGGGGTCCCCAGGGCCAATGTCCTCCCTCTGCAGATCCCAAGCGATGGCCACGTGGACCCCCAAAGATCCCCCCAAGGGGCACCTGCACACACCCATGGGGACCTCCCTGGGGCACCTCCCAGGGACGCCAGATGATATTTGGGGCTCAATTCCACAATATGCCAGCTCCAAACACACCCCAATAAAAAGATTCTCTCAGGGAACCCTCGGTAGATTTGGGACCAAGTTCCCCTCCCTGCTCACGTCATCACGGGATGCTGTGGGGGCCATTGTCCCCTGGCCGGGGGTGCTGCGGACACAGGGGCACTGGAACCTCCTGCTCCTCCTCCTGTTCCTGCCCCTGCTCCTCCTTTTCCTCTCTTCCTCCTGCTCCTCCTGCTCCTCCTGCTTCCTAATCCCACCTCCTCCCCAGTTCCTGCCTTCCATATTTAGAGTGGAGAACCTTGTTTGTTTTCAGAACTAGAACAAAGATCCCAGATGGAAGGAGCCTTGCTGGTTTTAGTCAGAAGCATCAGTGACTAAAGGTCAAGTTTCCTTTGGCTTGGTCCCGTCCTTGCTCATCCTCAGTGTTCAGGCTGGGCTGTGGGGTGTCCCTGTTTGCTGCATTTTCACAGCTCCTCTTGGATCCTTGGGGCAATAGGCTGTGCCCTGGGAGGATTCTTTGTGCTCCTTTGTGACACAGCAGAACCTTCCAGGCGGTGTTTGCGTGACCCGCTGCTGTGATGTCACAGGAGCACGTCCCCGTGGTGTTCCTGTTGCTGTGGGACACAGAGGCCGCAGTGTCCAGAGCAGCTCTGGGTGCCTGCTCGTTGCTGGAGGATCCTCCTGCCCGAGGCATTCTCAGCAGCCAGCCCAGCCCCTGACGGGTGTCCTTCTGTGCTTGCAGGGGTACAGTCTGCAGACGTGTGCAGTGCAGCCAAAATGATCCACACTGTGGTTGCTGCAGTTTGCACTCTGTACTCTGTGGCTTATTCGGGGTATTTCTTAACCCACTTGGCACGTAAGTCGAGGCTTTCCCTTGGTGCAGCATCTGTGCCTTGGGTTTGCTGTGTGCTTTCTGTTCTTCCTCTGGAACTGAGTTGACTTTGTAACCAAATTGCCCCAAAGACACCATTGGTTTGGGAGAGCTCCTGCCAGCAGCTGCAGGGGGAAAAGGGGATGTCTGTGGGCAGTGGGGTGTGCACAGCATTTGCAGTGAGGCCCGGGGGAGCTCTGTGCTCTCAAGGGGAGAGTCTGTGGCAGTGGAGCCTGGAACTCCCTCCGTTTGCTGGTCCAGCCAAGAACTGACACAGCCCAGTATTTTGTGCTGTTCTCTTGCTTGCTGTGTGAAGGGACTGTGGCTCCTGGAGGGATGCTGTGAAAGCAAAAGGCTCTCTTGGGGTTGCCTTGCTCTGTGGCATTTCCCACCACAGGCACTTTTTTTCCTAACAGCATCTGGTTCACGTTCCCTCTCCCATTGCAGGGCACCTCACACGTGGATCTCGAGCAGCTCCTCCTTTGGTGAGTTTGAAAGGAACCTTTGGTGTTTGGAATTGTGCAGCAAGGTGTGAGCTCAGCGTGTGGCAGCCGAGTGCAAGCCTGAGGGGCTGAAGGAAAGTTCCTGTCGGTGTCTTTGCAGCAGCAGCAGCAGCAAAGGGATCCCCGGCAGGTTCTCCTTTTCTGTTGAAGAGCTTTTGAAGAGCTGCAGGTCTGGTTTTGCAGGCAGAAGATGCTTGCTGGCTTTAGCCACGGTGGAACATCAAATTCCCAACAATAAGTGGCAATGTCGACTTTAGCCCATTGTTAGTTTGAACAGCTCAAAACCCTGTTTCTGCTTAGTGCAGCTGGATGTGTAGCTGAGGATAAATAAGGTGATAACTGAGACAGAACTTCCCGTCCCTCACGCTACCCTCTGTCCACAGGGCACAAAAGCTGCATCAGCACCTCCTCTGGCTCCCTCTGCTTCCAAAGAGGAGGCCAAAGAGGAGGAAGACAGCAGTGAGCTTCCCACTGTTCTGGGGGATGGTGGTGAACTTCCCTCTGTGCCGGGAGACGACCGTGAACTCCCCACTGTTCTGGGAGATGAGGGCGAACATCCCACGGATTGGGAATACAACATCGAGGCTCCCGCGGCGTGGGACAGAGACAGTGGACATCTCCCAGCGTGGGAAGAGGAAGGTGAACATCTCCCAGCACGGGAAAAGGACGGCGAACATCCCGTGAGTTGGAAAGATGACAGCGAACCTGCAGCGTTTTGGGAAAAGGATGGAGAACATGCAACGTTTTGGGAAGAGGATGGAGAACCTCCCTCTGCTTGGGAAGAGGACACTGAACCTCCCTCTGCTGAGGGATCCTGGGCTGAACGTTCTGACAGCAGCACAGCCCTGCAGGCAGAGGAGAGAGGGGAGTGGTGCCTGAGGCAGCTGAGTACGTCTGCTCTGTTCCTGTGTGCCCGAGCAGGGGCTGTGTGTGTGTCTCAGCATCAGCTGCACCCAGTGTTGCTCTGCAGCTGAATGTCACAGAGTCATTGATTGTCCTTCCCCGGCTGAGAACAAGGGCCCCAGGGAGTGGGGCCCCATTCTGGCTCTGCTGCAAGGCGGGGTCTCCATCTGGGAGGGAGCGTCTTCCATGTGGTTTCTTTCAGGGAACACCGTGAGCGTGGGGGAGCCTGCGGAGAAATACCTGGAACTGGAGCAGATTGGCCAAGGGTAAGTGCAAGGCAGTTACTTCTACACCAGCAGGGCCCAGGTATTCTGCTGGTGCAGGATCAAGTGAGGAGTCAGGAGAGCTCCAAACGCCTTCAGACACTGGGGTATGATCCTGCTGTCTCTCAGTCCTGACCAGAATTGATAACTGTGGTCAGATGGCACCGCCAAAGGCCCCTGAGGCTGGCAGTGTCCTGCCTGCGGCAAGGAGCAGGACCTGGGAGATCTTCTGTCCCTGGAATGGGATTGCCTAAGAGAGCAACTCACCATCTGGTGACTGTCAGAAAACAGTTCTCAAGAAGATTTCTTTCAAATATTTTACTTCCAAAAATATCCACCGGTGAGGATTATCAATATAATGGTTTACAAACAGAAACCAGAGATGAACTAAGAAGGGCTCTTTTCAGCACAAGTAGCAGAGCCCATACATTCAGTAACAGACACAGAGCTGCTGCCCTTGAGGGGAAAATGCATGATGCCCTGATGGCAGGGCTCTTGTGGATGCTGCAGGTCTTAGGCAGGAAATGCAAAAGGATGAAATACATTCTTTTCTAGTTCTTTAGACATCCAGCACCCCACCCTAGGGTTTGAACTAAAGGAATTCATCATGGACATTTGGGATTTGCTCCAGCACTTTTCCTTCATGTTTGGCCTCAGCTTTCCCTTGCACACCTTGCATGGCAGAGGACTGGTGGCTGCTGCGCCGTTGTTTGAAGGGCTGACGCACCCAGGTGTTTTCTGAATGCTACAGGCAGAAGAGATCTCCTGTCTGGGCTGACTTTCACTCCCAGGGCTAAAGCACTGCTTCTTTCTTCTCTGCTCTTTTGTCTCCAGGGCTTTCGGGGCCGTTTACAAAGGACTCGACAGGGCCACTGCAGGAGAGGTCAGTGTCAACACGCCCGGCACGTCCGGCAGCTCTCGAGGGCTTTCTCCTCTGCTGGGAGCTGTGGCTGGAGCTTTGGGGGCCCAGCAGAGCTTTCCTGCACAGGCTGCTCCTCTGAAGGCAGAGCAGGGTCAGCCTGCAGAGCACAGCTGGGACAGACTTGGAGCTTCTGGAGTGCCCAAAGGAATGCAAGGAGGGCAGCGGTGTCTGTCAGAGCAGGACACGCTGCCTTGGACTGCACATCTAAAACCGTGAATGCATCAGCTGGTGGAGACTGAGGCCCAATTTATCTCCATCCCATCCTTGGACAGGAGCACTGTTTAGCAGTTTTTCTATGCTGAGTTTCATCTTCAAAGGATACCTCAAGTCCTAATTAAGGAGAGATCCTGCTTGGGATCTTAGTTTGGGGTTTTAGTCCTACTGCAGCTGTTCACAGAGAGAGAGGGAGAGCAATGAGAAGATGGATGTCCAGAGCAAAGCTCTCTCCTAAACCCTGCAGTTGTGTTTGGGGCTGGTGTCAGTGACAGCCTGTGACAAGGATCATGTGAGCAAGGGATGTGTGTGTTTGCTTTGTTGTGCAATCCCAAACAGAGCAGCTGCATTTGAAATCATGACCAAACCCCATAGAATTGCTAAAGGGTTCCCAGCTATTTTGCTCAGTTTTCACAGAATCAGAATTACCTCCTGTTTGCAAAATGTGTTTGAATAATAATGAACATCACTGTGATCATTATAAGAGTGGTGGTAAACTAGGGCCATTTGAGAAGAGTGTAGGTGCAGAGAATGTTGTTAGAGCTTTGAGGCTGAGGGACCATTTCTGCAGAGCTCCCGAGGCCAAATGTCTCTGGCCATGTGTCCTGTCAGCAGCCCCCAGCGAGCAGAGCCATGGGCTGTGGGAATGGCACTTGCTGAGCTCTGGTGTCCCATCCCAGGGCAGTTTGGCACAGCCCGGCTCCGTCGCTCCAAAAAGACTCGCCCCGTGTTTGCTGTGGCCTCCTGCCACAGACTCCTCCAGTTAAAGGTCTGCAATGTCCCTTCAGGTGGCCATAAAGAAAATGAGTCTCAGAGGGCAGAACATGGAACGAGCTCTGAATGAGACCCTGGTCCTGAGGGACAAGAAGAACCCCAACATTGTCAGCTCTTTGGACAGGTGAGTGTTCAGGTCTCATCCCGTGCACGGGCCCTGCGTTGATCTTTCCTGGCATCCCTAGTCTGAAGCCTGTTTTGAAAAAGCCTGACCCGGCCATATCTTCCCAAAACAACAGCCTGGCAGTTCACTCCCTCCATGTGCTTTTATTGCTTTGGTGTTTCCTTCAAGTTGACCCTATTTTCTGTGTCTTACAACAAGTGCTGACAATCCATGGCAGAAATGATTTCCCTTGGCTTCTTCTTCCCAAATCTTTTCCACTGCTGCAGATGCCAGGAAGACCAGGTTCTTGTTTCCAGAAACGCCTCATTTGCCCATTTTTCAATGGCCCTGCCTGTTTCTGAAGAGACTTTCTGCAAGGTTTTCCAAAGAGTTGACCACTTTTATCCCAAGTGCTGCAGGGCCTCCCTCCCTGGATAACTCTGGAAGTTGTGTGGCCTTGCTCTGGAGTGAATGGTGGAACTGCTGAGTTCAGATGCTGAACCAGCTGGGGCCAAGTGTTGTGGTTTCACATGGATCTGGGCTGTTGCCAAACTGCATTTTTCACTTGCTTGCCATCTAAGGCCTCTCCTTTTGCACAGGTGTCTCCTTCTCCTTTAGACTGTGCAGATTCCAAGGCCTGTGCACCCTGGCAGGAATGTCTCTCCATCTGATTCTGTCCTCATTGACAAGTGCCCTGGAAACAAAACCCCACTGGAGGCTTTTCCATGGGGGAATTGAGCACTGCACATTCATCTCCGGGCCATTGTGTTCCTCTTCCAGCTTCCTTGTTGATGGAGATCTCTGGCTGGTGATGGAATACATGGATGGAGGAACTTTGCAGGACGTTGTCAGACACACACGCATGGCTGAAGGAGAGATGGCAGCTGTCAGTCGGGAGGTGAGGGATCCTGCTTGTGCCTCCCATGGCTTGGACACGAAGGTCCTTCCAAACAGGCCAGGGGAACAGGGGTGGCTCCACGTGGGCTCAGGGCTTTGTTTCTGTGTTGTTTTTATGAGCTGGAGAAGAAAGAGCCACTGAAAGGAATGGCCTGCCAGCATCACTGCACTTCTGTTCTTGTCCTCTTTCCTGCTGTGGGGGTACTCTGTCTTGTTTGGATTGGATTTGCTGTTCTCAGCTTTGCCTTGAACCATTTGCCTGGAGCTGGTCTGCACTGCACTCCTGGCCTGTCCCAGCAAAGTTTCTGCTGGCAGAATTCTAAACTCTCCTTTCTTGTGTGCTATATTCCAGCCCTTGATTTTTACCCTGGTGTTTTGTGTTCCCTCCCAGTGTCTGCAGGGCCTGGATTTCCTCCATTCACACCAGGTGATCCACAGAGATCTGAAGAGCTCCAACATCCTGCTGGGAATGGACGGCTCTGTCAAGCTGGGTGGGTGTTCCTGGCCAGGCACGGCGCTCCCGGAGTGCGGGTGTGGGGCTTCCCAGGGACGGCCAGAGCCCCACAGGTGCTGCTGGTGGCCCTGCCCGGCCCCTGCTGCCCCTGCAGAGAGCTCAGGAGAGGAGCAGCAGTGTCAGGAGTGCCTTTGCTCTGGCTCTGGCCCTTCCAGAGGGGCGGGGGTTGGAATCTCAAGCTTCAAGGGAATCAGTAAAAGCCACTGCATGAAAGCTGAGGGTTTCTTTAAGGGTCCACTTCCATCTTTCCTTGGCTACAGCCCTGAGGGCTTTTCCAGCTGGATTCAGTACTGGATTCAGACAGAGAGTGGGGAATGCTTGTGAGTGGTTTCCTCATTCCAGCTGCCTTTGACAGGCTTTGTTTCTGTCCTCAGCTGATTTTGGCCTCTGCGCTCAGCTCAGCCCTGAGCAGGACCAGCCCAGCTCCATGGTGGGCACTGCTCACTGGATGGCCCCAGAAGTTGTGACCAGTTCTCCTTACGGCCCCAAGGTGGACGTCTGGTCATTTGGCATTGTGACCATCGAGATGGTGGAAGGAGAACCTCCTTACTTCAAGGAGACGGGGGCCATGGTAAGAGGCAAATTCTCCAGTGTTTGCAGAGGCCTGTGAGCACAGCGTGACCCTGCCCTGGGAGGAGCAGCTGGAGGTTTCTGCACATCGGGAGGGGAATTCCCAGAGGACTCGAACCTGAACACAGACAAATATTCTGCAGCCTCCAGCAACAATTTGCTTTGGGCTTTAAGTTGTTGCAGCTGTCCTGTCTGTGAGGATGACCTGAAAACGTGAAGCCAGTGGATCAGCTCTAATGTTATCTTGCAAAAAACCCCAAACGCGCCCCAAAACCCAAACCCAAGAAATTTACGAAGGAGTTTCTAAAACAGGTTTTGTGAGAGAAAATCCTTCCTGGCTCTTCTCACTGGGAAAGTTGTCTAACACGTGAAGATGATTCTTTAACATCCCCATAGTCTAACATGTTGTTTTCCTATCCCAAGCTCCTTTCTCCATGTCACCAAGCCTGAGCTTTCAGCAACACAAACCTGTTTCTTGTCGGGCAGTTTCTGGGATGGGGCAGCAGGAATGAATTTACTTGAGTGTCAGTGGCCCTGCAGAGATGCATTTGATGTGAGAACCCTTTGAAATGACACAGTCAGACCACAGTGACTCTTGAAAATGGCCTGTAAAGCTGGTGTCCGGATTTGGAGAAGCAAAATGTGCTATTTCTGATGGAGGATCCTCCTAACAAAGTCAGGCAATGAGACTGGCTCTCAAGGCAAGATCATTTGGATGCTGCAATGGCTGTGGCCGCACCAGGGTTTGGGATTTTTGGTTGGCCTAGAAAAATGAGCTGTGGAGCAGCATCTGTGGCAGGGAGGAAAGTGCCCCTGGAGCCGGGGCTGAGAAGCCGGGGTGGATGTGAGCAGCTGTGGGTGTGAAGGGAGCTGGCGGAGCGCTGTGTTTGCCTTTCCTGCAGGCTCGCGCTCTGATCCGGCAGAACGGGACCCCGCGGCTGCAGGAGCCCCGGCGCCTGTCGGCTCTGCTGCGGGACTTCCTCGAGTGCAGCCTGGAGCTGGACGAGGAGCGGCGCTGGTCTGCCCAGGAGCTGCTGCAGGTCAGTGCCTGGCGGCTGCAGGGGAAACGGCAGAGCCAGGGAGGGCTTTTCTTGTGGGGCCCTCTCCCATCATCTCCGCTCTCGCTGCTTTTCACACGCAAAGCGAGCAGAAGCCTGGCCTGGCTTGGGTTGGCAGGGTCCTTTCCAGGTCATCTGGGCCTGCTGCCCTCAATGGGCACAGACATCTTCAAGCACATCAGGTGGCTCAGAGCCCTGCCTGACCTGAGCTTGGATGTTTCCCGGGAGGAGGCACCTCCCACATCTCTGGGCACCTTCTGTCAGTGTTTCCCCACTCTCCTGGTGAAAAATCCTTCCTCCGATCTAATCTGAGCCTGCTTCCCTCCCTTCAGTTAAAATCCATTCCCCTTTGTCCTGTGGCAACAGAGCCTGTGAGGAGCTTGACTTTGGAAAGTAACGGTTCATTTCTTTCTTTTTGATCCTTTGGGCAGCACCCATTTTTATCATCAGCCGAGCCTCTCTCCAGCCTGAGCGCTCTGATCGCTGCAGCAAAGACACTGAGGGAGCAGCAGAGGACATAAAGCACTTGAGAAGAGCTTTTTGTTACAGTAATTAGGACTGCTAGTTAGTTATGGTAGTTAGCACTGCTAGTTAGTTATGGTAGTTAGGACACCCTGTTTGTTATGGTTGTTATGACACCCTGTTTGTTATGGCGGCTGTTGGGGAAGATGAATCAGGGAAACCTTACAAATATGATTGCTTAGCAAAAGATTCTGAAAATATGAATCCTATAATCGAAATAGAAATAAAAGCTTGCTTTGAGTTGTAGGATACCGAGCCTTAGTTACTATATCACTTGAAAACAATAGCCTAACCAGCTGAAGGGGAATCCCTTTTGATTGAACAATACCCTACTGCTGGCTGAGGGATCCAAAGGTCAAGGTAGCAAAAGAGAAAAGTCTGAAGAGTAGTTTTAGAGTTGAAAATGTAACACAGTATGGTAAAGTAGTAGTTCCTACAGGCTGTATGTAGATTCTATAGGATTTTGTGTCTTGTACTGGTTGGTTAGTGTAAATTAGAATATTCAACACAAAAGGAGACATAATGTACTAGAACAAGGACCTTGCCCTCTGGCTCTCTTGCTCCCTTCTGTCTTGCTCCCTTTTCTCTTTGCACCCCCTCTCTCAGCTCCTGCCCCTTGTGCTCTGACCCCTGCCACCTCTCTTACCTCTTACCCTCTTGTTCTCTCTCTCCCTCTCTCTTTGGGACTTCCCTTCAGCTGAGGCTGGTGGCTGAAGGCAGTCCCTTTTTACCCACCACCCTTGCAATAAACCCACGTGTTCTAGAATGTCTCAGCTCTGCAGAGTTCCCTCTCCCCGCCATCCACAGATGATCCTACAGGAGGCTTTGTGAATAAAAACTCCCTTAAACCTCAACTCCCTTGACATGTCCCTCCTTCTCCCCCTGCGACTCAGTTGCCTGGAGCAATGCCAGGGCAGAGGGGGCCCAGCCTTGCCCAGAGCTGAGCCCCAGCAGAGCCCTGGCAGAGCCCAGAGCAGCCTCGGCACCTGCAGAGTCAGCCTGGAAGGAGCTGCTTGGAGCCTTCTCGGCTGCAGCCGACTCTGGGTCACAAACTGTGTGTGGTGGAAAATGCCACGGGTTCTGCGGGAGGGCAGAAGGGGCCTGGGGAAGGCCAGAAGGGCCACGGGGAAGGCTCCATGCAAGGGAAAAACCTGCCCAGTTGTGGGAATACAGCCAGAGAGCCGAGGTGGGAGCACTGCTCAGCTCATGACACAAATGGACATGTCAGCATCAGGTGGCCGCAAGCCTTGGCAACCGAAAGCAGAAGTTTGAGAAAGGAATGTAAGAGACAGCGATGTGCTTGGTACAAGATGTGCTTAGCAAGCAGGACTGAGATGAGACAGCACATACCTGTGTTAGTTAGTGCGAGGCATGACTAAAGCAATGTACTTGGCAATAGTACCTGTTATATAATGAAAGGGTATATAAACTCAGCCAGGCGTATCAATAAACGGCCTCATGCCTGCACCCCATGGAGTCCATGTCCCTCTGTCAATCGCCGTCAAATGGTGCCCCGTGTGACAGAGCCCTGCAGAACAAAGTGCTGCTGAAAGAAGCAGGAATGACAGCTGGCAAAAGGAACCCCTCCAGAGATGGGAGGTGAGCCAACACTCTGGGATTTTGGAGGTGAGCTGCTGCAGGGGACGATGGGTCAAGGAATGTCTGCCCAGGAAAAAAGTGTTTTTGAGCTCCGTGAGGCTTTTCACTGCCGACTGTGACAGCGAGGAAAGTGATCAAGATGGTCCAGAGGAGGATCCCTTTGATCCTGGACCTATTGATCCTGACAAAGAACCTGATTTATACCCCCCGACCCTCATGACCACTGGGTGAAGTTAAAACCACAAGCACTAAAAGAGGGAGACTTTGAAATTGCTGAAAGAATCGTAGCTCCGGTCATACACAAGGGACCACGAGGGCAAACTGCCAACTCTGGGAAAAAACGACTTTGGGAGTTTTCTGCCAGAAATCTCCCCCCTCCTCCACTCAGCCCAAGGGCCTTGGGGCTTTTCCCTTTTTTTTTGGCGAAATCAAAGCCATGCACTGATGCTCCTCATTAGGGCCGGGAGAACTGAGGGCTTTCCTCGGAGGCGGTGGCAGCGAACACGCAGGGCTGGGAAAGGCGGGCCGGGAGGTGCGGAGAACTTTGTTTGTGTTTCCAGCTCAATCCCGCCTCGGGCCCGGGCCCGTCCCAGGGCGGTTCCTCATCTGCGGCTTTCCCCTCCCACAGCCCGGGGGCGGGGCCTGAGAGCGCGGGGCGGGTGTGGGCCGTGTGCACAGCCCGGGCCTCGCTCGCCGCCATTGGCTGATTGTGCCGTCAGTGCCGGTTGTGGGCGCGCGCTGATTGGGCGGAGCGGGGCCAAGCCCGTTGCCGGGGCCGCCCCCCGGGCGCCCGTGGCTGGGCAGAGGCGCCATTGTGGGAGCGCGTGTGCGGGCCCGGGAGCGGCGGCAGCGGCCGGAGCCCGGTGAGGCGGCACTGGCGGAGCTCGGAGGCGGCCCCAGCGCAGGTGGGAGCCGCGCTCGGTTCTGCCGGGGCTCGGGGCTGGCTGCGGGCGGAGGGGGCGGCAGGGGGCTCCGGCGGGTTCCTTGTGCCGTGTCGGCGCCGTGTTGCCCGTGGCCTGAGGGCGCTGCGGGAGCGGCTGCCCGCGCTCTCCTTCCCGCCGCTGCCTCGGCAGGAGCCGCTGCCGGAGCAGCGCCGGCTCGTCCCGGTTCCTGTGGGGAGGACGGAGGTGGCCGCCCTGTCCCCGGGGGGGGCTGTGCGGGAAAATTCCCAGAGGTGGCCAGAGGTTTGTGTCCCCACAGGAGCCCGAGGAGTCCTGTAAAAGTGACTTTATTCCTGAACAAAGGGAGAGGCCATGCGGCCTTTGCCGGGGGGTCTCTCCAATTGTTGTAGGACGCGGCCTCCTTTTTCTCCTCATTTTCCCTTCTGCATCTCCCTGTCCCTTTGCCCCGTGGCGAAGGTCCTTGGAAACTTCCGACTTCCCGATCCGCCTCCTGCATGTCCTCGTTAATATGCGCCCCCCTTTTGTGTAACATCCGATATTCACGGCTCTGCTCAGTCTTTGTTCTTCTTCTCCGTGTTCAGGAATTTCGCAGGGCCTTGGCTGAGCACAGTCCGTGTCAATGAGGAACATTTTCTGAAACTGATGGATTCTCCCGTTGCTCCCTTATCTCCCAGTCCCCGGCCCTGTCTCCAAGCAGATTCACTCGTTGACTCTGTTTTTTCTTGCTGGGTCCTCTTTGGGTTTGGGATTATTGTCAGTGACCTCAATTCTGAGAAAAACGAATATTCAGTCTTAGAATATTTTTCAAAAGTTCAATAAGGGACAAACCAGTTCCATGTCCAGCGCTGGGTGTTCCTGGTGATCAGCCAAGGGACCCGTGGGTGCGTTAAGACAGTGTTATCTCTGTACTGTTACTTTACTAAGGCACATACATGTTCATGAGTTTCATGCATTATTCAAATATTCTCGGTAGCTTTCATTGTTATAGAAACTTTGCTTTATTTTGGGTTTCTGTTCTGGCTTATCTAAATAACATCCTGTGGATCAGGTCAATATATTTTATTTCTTCTTGTGGCTTCATCCTGTTGTTTCACACTTCCCAGATACTGAACAGGTAACAAATTCTTCTCTAATTCTTCTCCCGTGCTCTGGTTGGTGTCACCCTTATCACTTGGAGAGGTCAGTCAGCAGATGTGGGAAACAACCTAATTGCTTTACACAGTTCTCTCGGTTACAAGAAGTATTTTAACATTTTATATTTTGCTAAGGCCTGTGGTACAATACATTCATCACATAATTATTTCTATAAGCTGTAAGGTGAATACATCAACATAACACTCATCACACTACTATTTCCATGGGCTTTACTGTGCATACTAAAATGAGAAATAAATTTTATTAACAGGCAGCTAAAAGGGATTATAAATTCCACTGCACTTGAAATCAATAACCACATATAAAGACTAATGCACAAATGTCAAAGCCAATATTATCGGGTCATTTTTAACAGTTCCTGTCCTTTTGTAGCCGTGTGTGGCTCAGGAGGCCTGGCTGCCACCTGCATCCCCTTTCTCAGCTGTGAATGAGCTGCCCTCAGCAAGGTGTGGTGCAGGGCCCAAAGATGAGAGTTGCTGTAGCACAACAGAGGAGAAAGAGCATTCCTTTAACCCAGGGCTGCATCAATTGATCTCTTTTCTCTAATTAAATCATCCCAGACTTGGATTCCCAAGTGATTTCTCTGAGCCTGTGGTAGCACAAACAGCCCAGTGGTCTGATGCTCCCTGTGTGACACAGACAGTGCCAGCACATGTTGGAGTGGGGAGAGGGATGATTCCCCCCACTTGTTGTAGTGAAGTTTTCACACCATTCTCCACTGGCTGTTTCCCTTTGCAGCTGAAGCAATTTGTGTTGCAGAGTCAGATCTCCTCCCTGTGGGCTCTGCCTTTGGCTGTGCCAATTCCATCTGTGCAAGCAGGCAGAGCTTGGGCTGAGGGGCAGAGGGAATCAGCCCAATTCCTCCCGCAGGCAAGAAGAGCCTGGTGCACTGTCCCCACCTTTCCCCAGCAGTGTTAATTTGCATTTCTAAAGCTCCTCTCCTGGCTGCCTGGAATGGAGCTTCTCTTCCAGAGCAGCCACTGAATGACTCACATGTGCCCCCCCCCCCCCACAATCTGCTTTGTTTTGTTTTTGTTTTTTTTTAACTGGTACGGAGAATGTTTATGAATATAAAAATACAGAATTTTCGAATTATCTTTTGGTAATTTTGTGGAAGTATCGAAGCATCTTGTACTGAGAAGGTTAGCTATTAAACTTGCTTGTTGGGTAGTTAAAGGTAGAAGTCTTACAGGTAAGATGTATAATATTGAAACTCACAAGTAGGTATTTGTCAAAAATCGATAAAGCAGAGTTTGTGGCTTGAATCCAGCAAAATCTAGCTCCTAATCTTTGGCAAGAGCAAAGTGACCTGACAAACAGCCAAACCTCCACTGCGCCTGCCCTGAAGCAAAGATCAGCCTGAGGAAGACTCAGCCTTCCTCCCAAGGCCCCAGCTCACAACCACCAGGACGGGTGGGCTCTAATTAGAGCACGAATGAGAGAAGGCAGGGAATGGGCAGGTGAGGTGTGGATTTGTGGGATCAACGTGTATTTAAACCTGGACCTTGTCTTGAGCAGGTGCACAGGGTTTGCAGGAGATATCCCCTGGTTTGGAGCATGTATTGCCCTGTCAGGTAATGCTAATTCCCAGGACAGTTTGTCCTGGCCAAAATCAGGAGCCTGGTTCTTGCTGGTTTCTTAATCAACTTGTTCTTTTTTATTGGGTCTTCACAATACCTAAGTCCCTCTTTACTGAGTTTTAATAATATAAATCTTATCTCCATGGCTTTAACCTAGAAACTAAATTCCTGTGTATTTTGTTAATTGGTCCTTCCTTACAAGTTACACTCCTGTGTGTTCTGGCACAAGTTGTTTCTCTACTTGTACAAAACTGCTAAATAAGCTGTAACTATTTCTGTTCTCCCATTCACCTGTTGAAGCACATTTTATGTTGCCAAAATTCTGAATTTTCATGTGCATGTACATTTCTCATATCAGCAGCCTCCCATCCTCCTCTGTTGGAGTCCAGGGCATCCCTCTGGGCGCCCTGGGAAGTCACAGACCTCGGTAGAGAGGCCTGGGACCCAAAAAAGAGGGTCTGGGGTCTGTGCAGGGGGATTTGCCTGGCACAGAGCCCAGGAAGACACAGTCTTTGATTTTGGTCCATGAGAAAAACATCTAACACAGAGAAGAATTGCAAGTCACAAAGGTGTTACTGAGAGTAGTGTAGTTATCACTGTGCAGAAGATTTTGTAGTTATGGATTTTTAGAATGTAGATGCAAAGGGACAAGATGGTGATTTTAGGGCAGTGCCCTGGGTTCTTCTTCTTCTCCCTTGGCATCCATCTTCTGTAGTGACGTGGGCACAAAATAGTTTCAGTGGATTGGATCAAAGTAGAAATGACCCTGTTAGTATAGGTGATAGACATTGGCATAGAATTGTAAACAATGGGTACGTAGTTATCTGTATAAGAGGTAGCGACCTCCCAACATAGGGGGGGAGTCGCCTCGTGTCCAGGCTGCTGAGAACACCATGGCCGGACACAGGGGAAGGGGAGTCGCCTCGTGTCCAGGCTGCTGAGAACACCATGGCCGGACACAGGGGAAGGGGAGTCACCTCGTGTCCAGGCTGCTGTGAACATCTTAGCTGGACACAGAGAATTGTAAGATAAGAACTAATAAACAACGCGAGAAACCAGAAAACCAAGACCTTGAGACTCCTCAACATTCTCGCGCCGAACACCGAGCACCGAGCTCAGCACAGAACACAGAGACACAGAGTCAGACAGCAGACCCTAAATCCTTCAGAGGTCAGGAGGGAAAATCACTCCCTTCGTGCCCACACGAGCCACCAGCCAGCCTTGGAATCTCGGGTGGAAACAACCGGATTAAACCCCGAGAATTGGCGTCCCTGGGTGGGCACACGAGTGGGCACATGGATGGGCACGAACGGGCACGAACAGGCACAGGTGTGGGCAGAATCGGTGCTTTCCAGTGGACACAGCAAAACCTCTGAAGGAAAGAAGACAAGCTGAGAAGACAGGGGAAGAAATCTCTAACCAGAGACGGCAGCGGATTGCAAATTCACCTCGGACCGACGAGTCCCAAGGGCCCAGGACTCATCTCCTGAAATCTGCAGGTCGGTGATCAGGAAACCTCCGAACTGAATTTGAGAACACCTGCACTGCATTCTTCGATTTTGGTAAGAACAGTTAAATTTAGAACACGGGAGGAGACCCTCTCCCGGGAAAAATAAGGGAAAAACCTTCTCCGTGCAGCAGCAGTGTAGCGGGGAGGGAGGAAGAAACACTTTACCAGCTGGCCTGCAGCCAGCACGGGGTTTGTCTGTGGCCAGCAGCGAGCAGCGGGTTCTTTTGCTGGCCGGCAGCCAGGCAGGTCCTGTCGTCTGTTATCAGCAGACGGGTCTCATACACCTCTTACAGGAGGTGGGGAAGGGGAGAGCCATCAGCCTCCTCTGAGTTTTAATAGGAAAGGAGAGATACCAGCACCCTCAGGATTACCGCAGGGAGGTAAAAAAACCCTCGAGACAGGGGAGTCAGCAGATCTCCTTGAGTTTAGCACAGAAAAGTCATCAACTTTCCCTGGGTTCGCCACAGTCCTCAGGAATTCAGTCCCAGAAATTCGTCTCGGGAAAGTCAAAACTTCTAATCCATCCCGAGATAAGGACATGCTTGTTTTGGAGGCGTGTTCCGTGAGCACGGGACACTTGCCGCAGCAGTGGGGGAGGGAGAGGTGAGACAAAGTGCATCCAGGAGTCTTTGCAGCCCCCTCAGACACAGCGCGTTCAGACACAGCCTGAAAGTTTTCCACTGCCCTTTCCCCTTCAGCCCAGGGACAGACAGAGAGAGGGGGGAAGGGGGAGTGGAGGAGACACCAGGAAAACAGGGAAAACAAGCCCAGATCGCGTCAGTGGTGAGAGATAACACTGCGGCGTGTGCGCGCGAAAGCGATCGCGATGGGGGCGGCCGGGGAGTGCCCCGTGTCGGGACAGCGCGGGGGCTGCGGGGGCGGAGCAGGGCCTGTGTCGCGGAGCGCGAGTGAGGAGCCGGGACAGGCAGAGAGAGCAGAGAGTTGGAAACTACAAACCCCAGAAAGCCTTGCGGTTAGCGCATGTGCAGACACAGAGTCAAGATGGACGGCGCAAGTGCAAAGCAGGAAACTACAAATCCCAGAAGGCCTTGCGGCAGGCAGAGAGCGAGTGGGATGCAGCTGGAGCAGTGGGATCGCTCCAGGCGGGACAAACCCCGACAGAGAGCGAGACGCGGGCAGCGCCGGGGCGGCACAGGCAGTGCCGAGGCAGGTGGTGCCAGCGCAGGCAGGACCGGGGCAGGCAAAGGCAGAGCAAGCAGGGAGGAGGCGTGGCCAGGGCGGAGAGTTTCTCCAAGGCGCCACCCCCTCAGAGCGAGTGCTGTGAGCCTGACCCCGCCCACAAGCGGCACTTTGACATTGTCAGTCCAGTTCCCTCAAGTTTTCCTTTCAGCAAAAGGTAGCCAGGTTTCCCTTAAATTCACTGCACACACCCTTTCTTCATTTATCCTTCGGCTACATGCTGGCTTTACCCTTTTCTTAGAGTTTTAAGGTCTCCACTCCTCATCCAGGAGAGGGAGGGCTTTTCTTAGGCAGGGCTGCACAGGGATCATGTGCTGCACAAGAGTTTTAAGGTCTCCACTCCTCATCCAGGACAGGGAGGGACGCCTGAGATGACAGAAACCCTCGGGTTTAGGAGGGGCTGCATTCAGGCAAAATAATAATAATTCAATTAAAGTTACAGGTTTTCTGAATTCAGAAGCAGAGATCTGGAAATCATTGGATGTTTGCAAAGCAGCTGCATGATCAGGAGCAAAAGATCTATTGTCATGACATGGAAAAGGATTTTTGATTATAGTGTTGATGTATTTGGATCCAAGTTGATTTGTGTTTTAATATTCTATTGACATTAGAAGTGATTTCTATGTGGTTTTAAGTTTAAGATTTGTTAAGTAGGCAAAGTTGAATTTAAGATAAGGATTGATAAAGTTTAAGTGATAGATTTATATTCTATAAATTTAAAGTTTTATTGTATGTAGGTTTTAAGTGTATTTTATGTTAAGATAAGTTAAATAAGTTAAGTATATTAAGTTTTTACATAAGATAAATAAGAGAATAAGCTTTAAGAGAATAAGTTAAGTTTTAAGTTAAGTAAGTTAAAGTTAAGATAATAAATAAGTTAAAATAATAAGGTAATAAGTAAGATAAGTTGGTAAAATAAGACAAGTTTAAGATAATAAGTTTTAAGTAATAAGTACTGTGAATTGTATCATGATACATTTCAAAATTCTTTATGTTCTTTAGTTGTTTAAGCATTTCATAATTGTTGTTGTTAAGAGGCTTTGTTCCAAAAATGTATTAAAGGATATCACTCTAGATAAGGCCAGGGTTTTGGCCACACTTTGGCTTTAACTAGAGGAGAGATGTGTTCATCAACAAGCACAGATGTTGCATGTGAAACTTTTCCTGATGCATTTCAGGTTTGAACAAGAGTTGTGCGTTTTCCATCAAAGTACAGTTTTTTACTAACCTATGGCAAAGAAGCAGCTTTTGTTTCTGCAGATACAGAGCACAAGTGAATTTCTGCAAAGAGTGTGGAAATCATGTCAAGCGCAGAAGCTCTGACGGCTTCAAGAGTAGAGGAGAGAGCATGCAGATGTGAACCAGTGTCAAGACTGCAGACATCTTTCATTCTGCGTGCAAGGACTTATATCTTGCGTTTTCTTTTCCTTCTGTATTGCATGAATTTCTCAGATGGTTCAGAATCAATTCACGAGAGCACAGAGCGGTTGGGAAATGGAGTGAACAAACTCAGAGAAGAAACCAGATCACGGATGAATGGCATGTTTGATTTCTTCAACCTTTCACGGTTGTGGAAGAAAATTTTGAAAAAAAATTGTATGTATTTTATTGAGACTTGTAATTCTTCTCATGATCAAGTCGTGTTTGCTTTAATGCATATGGCAAAGCAGCCAAAGAGGTGTTTTTTGGTGAAAACAAAGCGGGGAGATGTTGGAGTCCAGGACATCCCTCTGGGCGCCCTGGGAAGTCACAGACCTCGGTAGAGAGGCCTGGGACCCAAAAAAGAGGGTCTGGGGTCTGTGCAGGGGGGTTTGCCTGGCACAGAGCCCAGGAAGACACAGGCTTTGATTTTGGTCCATGAGAAAAACATCCAACAGAGAGAAGAATTGCAAGTCACAAAGGTGTTACTGAGAGTAGTGTAGTTATCACTGTGCAGAAGATTTTGTAGTTATGGATTTTTAGAATGTAGATGCAAAGGGACAAGATGGTGATTTTAGGGCGGTGCCCTGGGTTCTTCTTCTTCTCCCTTGGCATCCATTGTCTGCAGTGACGTGGGCACAAAATAGTTTCAGTGGATTGGATCAGAGTAGACATGACCCTGTTAGTGCAGGTGATAGACATTGGCACAGAATTGTAAACAATGGGTACGTAGTTATCTGTATAAGAGGCAGTGACCTCCCATCACAGGGGGAGTCACCTCGTGTCCAGGCTGCTGAGAACACCATGGCCGGGCACAGGGGAGTCGCCTTGTGTCCGAGCTGCAGTGGACATCATGGCAGGACACAGGGGAAGGGGAGTCACCTCGTGTCCAGGCTGCTGTGAACATCTTGGCCAGACACAGAGAATTGTAAGATAAGAACTAATAAACAACGCGAGAAACCAGAAAACCAAGACCTTGAGACTCCTCATCATTCTCGCGCCGAACACCGAGCACCGAGCTCAGCACAGAACACAGAGACACAGAGTCAGACAACAGACCCTAAATCCTTCAGAGGTCCAGAGGGAAAATCACTCCCTTCGTGCCCACACGAACCACCAGCCAGCCTTGGAATCTCGGGTGAGGAAACAACCAGATTTAACCCCGAGAGAAACCCCTCCAAAAATGGTACTTCCCTCCCCTCTAAGCATGTGGATCCTCAGCTGGCACAGACAGGGAAATCCTTTTCTTTTGGCCTTCATTTGCTTTTCCTTTCTCTTCATTTAAAATATCCAACAGTGTGGTAAAAATAAAGACATGGAACTAAGACATGGTTGGGATGACAGGGGACATAGACATGGAGAGTGACATGGGGACACATGGATATTTGGGGGGTACATGGTCATTCATGGGGACCCGGGGCAACACAGGTACAGATGAGGATGTGGGGGACAATGACAGGGATGGAAACATTGTGGGGAGACAGCCACGGGTGAGGACAGGGTGGGACATGGCCAGTGACATGTGGGGACATGGCCGGTGCCATGGGGGAACTTTTAGGGGCTGTGGGGGATGCTGGGTTTGAGGGAGTTGAGGGTTCCTGGGAAGGACATGGGGCTTGCTGAGGGCTTTGGGGACCCCAGGCCCAGCGGCTCTGGCTGTGCTGGGAGACCCTGGGGGAGGTTCTGGGGCAGCTGCTCCCCGAGACCAGGGCAAACTTCAAAGCTTTATTGGGAACACTGGGAGCAGCCGGGCGGGGACACAGGGACAACGGGGCTGGGCTGGGGGGACACACGAGCCCCCAAAATCATCTCGGGGACGGAGCGGGGGGTCCCGGCCGGGCCCGAGTCCACGGGGAGGGGCTGCGGCCGCCGGCGGCTCAGGAGCTCTGTGGGCAGAGAAAAGGGGGTGACACCGGGCTGGGGGGCCCCGGGGGGGCACACACGCTCTGGGGGAGGGGGGACACGACCCCCGGGACCCCCCCTCACCTTCTTGCACAGGCAGAGGCCCAGCCCCAGTGCCAGGAACACCGAGCCCAACACGAAGCCCCCGATCCCCGTCAGCATCTTGCTGCGGGCGGCGTCCGGCGGCATCTCTGGGGGGTCCAGAGGGGTCAGGACCCCCCAAAACCTCTCACAGACATCCCAAGCCCCTCCAAACTCCCTCTCAGTCTCCCCCAGCACACCCAGGAGCCCTCGAAACCTCCCAATCCCTGCCCGCCCTCCTCACCGCCCACCAAAGCCCCTCCTGGCCCCTCTCACCAGCCCACAGCCCCAAACCGCTCGCCCCCCACCACCCCACGACCCCCCCAAACCCTCTCCCAGTCCCTTCCCAGCCCCTCCACCGCTCCCCCACACCCCTCCCAGTCTCTTCCCAGCACAACCGACCTCAGCCCCAGCCCCGCTTGCCCCTCCCCCAGCTCCTCCCAGCCCCTCCAGCCTCACTCCAATCCCTCCCACTTCCACCCGCCGCCCCCAAACTCCCTCCCGGCGCCCACCAGCACCCCCGGGACCCCACATCCCCCTCCCCAGCATCCTCCCGACTCCTGCTCAGCCCTTCCACAGCCCCCAGCCCCTCTCCCAGGTTCAACCAGGATCTCTCCAGTTCCCTCCCACTCGCTCCCAGCACACGCCGGTGCCTCTGCCAGCCCGGCCAGTGGCTCCCCCGTACCCCAGTGGCGCCTCAGGGGCTGCTCCAGGCTGACGTGCTCCACCTGGCACGTGTAGCTCAGCCCGCGCCGGGGCGGCGTTTCCAGCAGCACCAGCAGCTGGTGGCTCCAGTCCCCGTTGGGGACCACGTCGGTGGCCACCACCTGGCCCGACAGCTCCTGCTGGCCCTCGAACCACCTCACCTGGATGTGGCCGGGGTAGAAATCCATCACGGAGCACAGCAGGCCTCTGGCACTGCCGGCCTGCGAGCTGGAGGGCAGCAGCGAGATGGAAACGCTGGGGGGCACTGGGAGAGAGCGGGGACACACTGGGATCAGCTGGGGGCCACTGGGAGAGAGAGGGGAGGGGCGGTGTGGGCTTGGGAGGGACTGGGAATGGACTGGGAGGAACTGGGATGGACTGGGAAAGACTCAGATTGACTGGGAGTGACTGGGAATGGACTGGGAATGGACTAGGAGGGACAGGGATAAGGTAGGATGGATTGGGAATGGACTGGAGGAGTCTGGGCATGGACTTGGACGGACTGAGATGGACTGGGATAATCTCTGGGGTCCCGGTGAGGGACAGGAGGCCCCGGGGATGGGCCCAAGGAGGGCTGAGGGCTCTGGGGTGATTCCCAGGGAGGGTTTGAGGGGCTCCAGGGTCATTGCCAGGGCAGGGCCCGAGGGAACACGCTCTGCCCCATGCTCACCCCTGCGCTCCAGGAGGAACGGGGCGGACACCTCGTAGTTGCGCCGGCAGTAATTGTCCACTTGACTCCGTTTGTGCTCCACGTCCTCCCGTTGGCTATTCGCGTACCGAGCCTGTTTCTCCCCATCGGGGGTGTCCCCCAAGTAGTGCCCCACGTCGCTGTCGAAGTGCACGAGCTGCTCCCGGTTGTAGATGAACCTCTCCACGTACCGCACCTTCTCCGTGCCGTTAATGAAGTAACACTCGGACTTCCTCATCATCTGGAACACCCCTGGGTGTGCAGGACACAGGTCAGGGAGTGTCCCCCCAACACCCCCAGAGCTCGGGGGGCCACCCCGGATCCCCACCCCGCACCCCCTGTGCCCCACGGCCGCCCCGGGACCCTCCTGCCCGCGCTGCCGCTTCCGCTTTCCCACCCTACCCACCTTTCCCCACTTTCCCCACTTGCCCACCCTCTCCCACCCCTCCCTCACCTTCCCCCGACCCTCAGCCCCCGCCGCTCTTCCTTTCGGGGCTCCCCTCCTCCTCCTCCCCCGCTTCCATTCCGAGCTTTCCCTTTTTCCCCCGTGTCCCCCCCGCTCACCCGAGAGCTCCGCGCCCGCAGCCGGGGCCGCTCCCAGCACCACCAGTGCCCCCAGTACGGCCCCGGCTGCCGCCCCTCGCCCCATGGCCAGCGCCGGGAGGGGCCGCCAGCCCCAAAGCAGCAGAGCTGAACTGAGAGTAATAACGCGGAGCAGCGCGGGGTCATCAGCCACGCGCTCTCTGATTGGTCGGGCGTGGTTTTGGACGGAGTTTCATTGGCTGGGGCTTATTTGGGGCACGCACTGATTGGCTGGAGGTGTTTATTGCCCGCTCTGATTCGCGGGTTCTGTTTCCGACCCGTTTTTTAGAAGCTCTACCCAGCAACTGGTGAGTCATCAACAATAAGCACTCTGATTGGCTAGAATATTTCAGGGCGACCTTTTTTTTATTTTTTTTTTCCGGCAAGTCCCGACCCGCAGCGACGCCGCGCTCCCATTGGCTGAGCGCTTTTTGGGGCGCTGCTCCCCCACTCCCGCTCCCCCCAGTTCCCGCCGCTTTTCTGGCACCGGCACCGGCCCTTCTCAATTTCCCGGGATCCCGAGGAGCCATGGATGGAGCGCGGAGCCTCCCCTGGCTGCTGCTGCTGCTGCTGGCCCTGACCCTGCCCGGAATTTGGGGGGTCCAAGGTGGGGTTTGGGGGGTCCTGGAGCCGCGGGGTTGGGATTTGGGGTTCCCGGGATCATTGAGAATGTGGGGATGGAGGGGGTTAAGGGGGTCCAACCCTGGGATTCGAGATTTCTTCGGGATTTGGGGGGATTTTAGGGAAAATTTTGACCCATGAGGGTTTTTTCTATGGGTTTTCCTCGCTTTTCCGAGATTTTGGGGGTTTGGGGGTGGCCAAATTCTGGATTTCCCAAACTGACACACCCAGAATTGGACACAGCACTCCAGGTTCACCCTCACCAGTGCCTGTGGGATTTTTTTATCTTCTTTTCCTTGTTAGAGCCAGGATTTAATTGAACGAGAGAGGTTGTTTTGTGTTTGGACTCAGATGTTCATTAATTCTTATCTATGTTACAGCGTCACAAGTTGTGAGTTCTGGCTAACTAAGTGAAAAATGGCTCCATCTCTAACTCTTTCCAAGATATTTTAAGAACAAACTCTCCAGTCATGAAAGTATATCTAAATTAAAGTTTACTTTTAACCCAATAACCAACAGCCTGTGGTCTACAATACTGATTTTTCTACATAATTAAAAGATACCACCCAAACCCATGAATATGAAGGAAGAAGAAGGTCAAAACAAAGACTGAGCCTACACCCTAAAACCTCCATCTTTTAAAATATATATTGGTATATTCTAAAACATTAAACTCTAATTTTTCCACCATGTGAGACCACACAGCTCCATTCAAACTGCACCCCCACAATCCCAGTGCCATCCCATAATTCGGGAAGCCTTTTCCACGGCCTCAGGTCAAATGCAGAGTTTTCCTGGGGGGGTCAGTGCCTGTCAGCACAGAAAGTCTGAAATTCTCATTCTCCAGGGCTCCAAGCAGTGCCGAGCCCAGGGGCAGAATGAGCTCCCTGCTCCTGCTGGCCACACCACTCCTGATCCAGGCCAGCAGCCCTTGGCCTTCTCGGCCCCCAGGGCACACTGCTGGCTCGTGTCCAGCTGCTGTCCCCAGTGTCCCCAGGTCCCTTTGTGCCCGGCCACTGTCCAGCCACACCGTGCCCAGCCCGTGGCGCTGCAGGGGTTAATGTGGCCAAAGGGCAGGACTGGGCACTTGGACTTGTTAAACCTCATCCTGTTGGGCTGTGCCCGTCCATCCAACCCTTCCTGCTCTGCTCTTCCTCCTCCTCCTCCTCCTCCCCTTCGTGCCCCTTTTCCCGTGGGACTCGCAGGATCCTCCTCATGGGATTTCCATCCCCAGTGGGTGGATGGGGCTGGTGGGTTCCTCACCTTCCCCCGGCATCTTTTGAGCCCAAAGTTTTGGACATCCTCGGTTCAGCACGACAAAAATGTAAGCACGACATTTTTGTGCCACATTTAATTACACAGAGAACGATCAATCTTTGATCAAGGGTGTTTCTCCCGACCACTCTATATACAAAAATGAGACTGATTAGTGTGATTGTATATTTTTAAAATTATATCTGCATTTAATGATTTATTTTACCAGCACATGGGTGTGGATATTTTGAAGGGATGTGTTGTATGAATTTATCTGATTATTCAGAATCCATCCATTAGAGCATAGAACAGCTTAAGGAGGGCAGGTCAAAATTGGAATTGATGATGGGATTTGGATGGAGAGTTGATGAGAGAGATGGAATTTAACATCATGGGTGAAAGAGTTTTGGGAATGAGTTTTTACATATTAGTTATCATAACTATTCTGAAAAGGATGCCTCGTTTACTCCAATGCATTCAACAAATGATTAATAAAGCAATTTAGAGACACTTCAGGGCTCAATGGGATAGGGGAGATGTTGAGATATGATAAAAATAAAATTTGGAATGTTTATCTTGTAATGTAGCAGTGAGAGGCCACCTCCGTGGCACCTCCCCCCAGACCACCTTAAAAACGAACCTCGAGAGCTCCATTCAAAGAAGCCCGGCACCACGGCTCCCCCACCCCCAACGACGGAGCGAGAGGGACCAGCGGAGCAGCCGGCGCTGCCGTCGCCAAAGACCAAGAGAAAGGGCTTCGAAGAAAGGCGAGGCGCGGGCCTCACCCCCAGTCTCCCCCCCCATTCGGGCGGCTGTCTGCGAGCCCCCTGCTCCCGGAGCGAGCCGCTGCGGCAGAGCTCGTCCCCGCTGGCGCCGTGCTGCAGCGTGGCGGCGGCGGCCTGGGGCGAGAGCGAACAGAACCGGCCGCTTCTCCCTGCCCACAGCGGGGACCCCAGTGAGCGGGGTCGTCCGGCCCCGACCCCCGCAGCCACCGCGGAGCTAGCTCCCAGTGTCCCCGAGACTGCCAGGCCCAGCGCTGCCCGGCACGGGAAACCCCGGCCGCCCGCAGCCGCCACCGCCGGAGCGGGAGAAAGAGGGGCCGGCCGCTCCCCCCAAGCCCGGCACGGGGAATCCCAGAGCCCGCGGAGCCGCCCCCCAGCGTGGCTCCAGCCGCCCGCAGCCGCCGCCGCCGAAGCAAAAGAAAGAAGGGCCGGCCGCTCCCCCCCAAGCTTGGCACAGAGAATTCCAGCCCCCGCAAAGCCGCCTTTCCCCGGCGTGGCTCCAGCCGCCATGCCGCCCGCCCGGCTCAAGCCCAGTCGCAGAGAAGCCCCAAAGCCCGCACGTGGCTCAGCCCGCCCGCAGCCAGCCGCCGCTGCTGGATGGCGCGTCCCCAAGCCCGCAAAGCCACATCCCCAAGCGCGCCCGGGCCGCCGCCCCGCTCCAAGAGGAGAGAACCCATGCCAGCCACATCTAGCAGCCATGGTGCTGCCCAGCCCCGAGGCCTCCGAAACGCCATATTGGATACTATGAAAGCCCGCAGCCCCTGCTGCCCAGGCCGATCCCGCATGCAAATCAAAAACCCTGAAATGCATCTCGGGACCCCTTTTAACACCAAAAACCCCTTAAAAAAATAAAACTAAGTAAAATTAAAACACACAAGAACCAATGCTAAGCCGTGTAGACCCTAAAGTATCAAAAGAACTGATTTCTCCGGTTTTTCTTACTAGCTGTAAGTTAAATGTGCTAAACCAGAAGTGAGACCCCCGGAGAAAACAAAAGAAACTCAGAACCCTGGGTTTAGTCCCAGCGAGAGGTGGGTTCTCCAGCTCTGTTGAACTGCCTGCAGCAGAGCTGATAAGGACTCTCCTCCTCCACGGCGCACACGGGCAGCCAAAAACCCCTTGAGCAACTATTGTAAGAGCTGATTAATAAAGGCATTTTAAGGAGATTAATATTATCTCCGCCCATTTTATTCATAACAAGATACAAATCCACCTGGGCCTCATTCCTGCAGGCCCAGGAGTGTCCAAACATGTAAGAACTGAATTAAAACATTCAGAAAAACCCCTAAAATACATAAATCTACACAGACATGGGGTGGAAATGCAAGATTAGTTTTAAATAGAGGATTTCAAGTGCCTGCATTAGCTACTAAGAGAAGGCCTAAGATCGAATTTAAAGTTTAGTGGCATTGCCTTCTGCAAAGACAGGTAAACTCAAGTGATAACAAAAATAATGTTGCCTTGCAGATAGAACAGCTAGAGACACATACACAGAATTTGTGTAAAAAATTGCATTTGTCTTCGTACATCAATTTTGGCTTAGGATTGGTGTAGCGAGGACATAGAAAATGAAGCCAGGGATACCAATAATAGGAGAGGGTTGAACTGAGGCAAATGTAGGTCCAACCACTATGGTTAATCCTACAAAGTCCCTCTATTTCATCTAAAATGGCAGGTTATATACTTTTCCAGATAGTTTACAAATACAGACACATTTCCATTGGCACACAGCAGAGGAAAGAATGTAAACACACATTGTTTGGTTTACTCTTAAGGTGGCTAACACCTGCACACTAACAATTCTATTCACTGACCTTCAACACCCTCTTATCTTTCCCAAACACCTTAATATCTAATTCTAGCTACGCCACAGCTCACTGAAAATTTTTTGTTGTGCCACAGGCCTTGGGCCCAACTAGGCCTCAGGTCAGGCCTCAGTCAGGGTAGTTCAATATCTAGATATAAATCATGTTTTCTTTCCCTAAGAAAT
The DNA here is from genome assembly GCF_965231275.1 of Zosterops lateralis. Taxonomy (NCBI): domain Eukaryota; kingdom Metazoa; phylum Chordata; class Aves; order Passeriformes; family Zosteropidae; genus Zosterops; species Zosterops lateralis. The sequence continues at coordinate 152,803 of NW_028154580.1, forward strand.
TAGCAACAAGAAAATTTGTATATGTGCCTAAAAACAGAAAAAACTGCCCTATTTGAGAGCAGACAGGATGGGACTCGGAAAAATACTGATGCTGCTGTTGTTCCTGCTGCTGCAGATAAGAGCTCACGGGACAGAGACAACTGATGCCTCTGCTGCTGCTGCTGGGGCTGCTGATTCTGCTTGGGACTATGAGAATTTATATATAGAAGGTTTCTGTGAACTGCTGTGGACTCTGATAACTTTGCCTTCATGGGACTGATTGAACAATGTAAAAGAGGATTTGTTTTTATAACCCCCCAGGGTCCAGTCCTCACTGAAGGCGCCCTGAGCTCTCGGTGTCAGGGATGGAGCCGGGGCAGGTTGGGCTGGGGCAGCGCTGGGCTCTGGGCCCGGCCTGGGCGCCCCCCACACGCCCCCTCCCCAAATTAAATTCCCCCAGAGCCTTTTGGGGTTCCCTGGGAGCCGCCTTGAGGTTCAGGCGCCTCCCGAGGCCCCCCCAGAGCCTTGGGGTGACACGGGGGGACCCACGGGGGTCCCCATTCCCGATCCAGCCCGGGGCCGCCTCTGCCCCCCCAATCACAGCCCCCCCCAAGTCCCTCCCCAGAGCCCCCCACAAACCCCACCGGGCACAACTGGGAAGCTTTATTGGGAACACTGGGAGCAGCCGGGCGGGGACACAGGGACAGCTCTGGGCACGGGCAGGGGGGACACACGAGGCCCCCAAAATCATCTCGGGGACGGAGCGGGGGGTCCCGGCCTGGCCCGAGGCCACGGGGAGGGGCTGCGGCCGCCGGCGGCTCAGGAGCTCTGTGGGCAGAGAAAAGGGGGTGACACCGGGCTGGGGGGCCCCGGGGGGGGGCACACGCGCTCTGGGGGAGGGGAAACACGACCCCCGGAACCCCCCCTCACCTTCTTGCACAGACAGAGGCCCAGGCCCAGCGCCAGGAACACCGAGCCCAACACGAAGCCCCCGATCCCCGTCAGCATCTTGCTGCGGGCGGCGTCCGGCGGCATCTCTGGGGGGTCCAGAGGGGTCAGGACCCCCCAAAACCTCTCACCTGCACCCCGAGCCCCTCCAGCCTCCCTCCCGCTCTCCCCCACACCACCCACCGGCCCCTCCGACCTCCTCCCGATCCCTGCCCGCCCTCCCCACCGCCCACCAAAGCCCCTCCTGGCCCCTCTCACCAGCCCACAGCCCCAAACCGCTCGCCCCCCACCCACCAAAGCCCCACCAAACCCCCCCAAACCTTCTCCCAGTCCCTTCCCAGCCACACCAGGCCTCACGCAGACCCCTCCCAGTTTCTTCCCAGCACAACCGACCTTATCCCAACCTTCGCTTTCCAATCCCCAGCCCCTCCTTCCAGCCCCTCCAGGCTCACCCAAATCCTTCCCACTCGCTCCCAGCACACTCCAATCCCCCTCCCAGCCCGGCCAGTGGTTCCCCGTACCCCAGTGCCGGCTCAGGGGCTGCTCCAGGCTGACGTGCTCCACCTGGCAGCTGGTGGTGACCCCGTGCCGGGTGTGGTTTCCAGCAGCACCAGCAGCTGGTGGCTCCAGTCCCCGTTGGGGACCACGTCGGTGGCCACCACCTGGCCCGACAGCTCCTGCTGGCCCTCGAACCACCTCAGCTGGATGTGGGCGGGGTAGAAATCCATCACGGAGCGTGGGGATGGGCCCAAGGAGGTCTGAGGGCTCTGGGGTGATTCCCAGGGAGGGTTTGAGGGGCTCCAGGGTCATTGCCAGGGCAGGGCCCGAGGGGACACGCTCTGCCCCACGCTCAGCTCTGCGCTCCCCCAGGAACGGGCTGGACAACTCTCAGCTGTGCCGGCAGTGCCTGTCCACCGCAGCCCGTCTGTGCTCCCTCCATCCCGGGTCGCTGTTCCAGTACGTGGCAACTTCTCCCCACGCGGGGTGTCCCCCACGAACAGCCCCACGTCGCTGCCCAAGGGCGGGAGCTGCTCCCGGTTGTAGATGTTCCTGTCCACGAACCTCAGCCGGTCGGTGCCGTTCATGAAGTGACGGCCGGACTTTCCCATCTCCTGGAACAGCGCTGTGTGTGCAGGACACAGGTCCGGGGGTGCCCCCCAGCACCCCACAGTAGCCAAGAGCTCCGGGGCAACCCCGACTCCGCAGCCCCAGTGCCCCACGGCCGCCGTGGGACCCTCCTTCCCGCGCTCCCAGTTCCTCCATTCCACCTTTCTCCGTATTTTCCTCCCCCTTTCCCATAGCTCCCCAGTCCCAGCCGCCCCCATCCCCAACATCTGTTTGGGGGTCCCACCTCCCCATTTCCCCTTCTCTCCCCACTGTTCCCACCGTCCCGCCACTTCCCCCCCCTCCCTTCCTGCTGACCCGAGAGCTCCGCGCCCCCAGCCAGGGGGTCCCAGTGCCACAGTCGGGCCGCAGCTGCCGCCACACGCCCCTTGGGCAGCGCCAGGCGGGTTCTGACACCGCCCCCCTCCCCAAATTCCCCTGGCGGGGGGCGCTGGGGGCGGGGCGCGGGTGGAGTCCAGGAGAGGAGCCCTAAGCACTGTGGGTCTGCCTGGCAACTGGGGAGTCATCAGCGTTCTGTGCTCTGATTGGCTCTATTATTTCAGTGCCTTCTCTGATTGGCTGAGGAGCGGCCCGGCAGTTGAGAGAAGGATGGGGACAGATCCCGCCCTGAGCACAACAGACCCAGCCTGGGCACAGGGGGTGAATTTATTACCAACCAAACCACAGCAGCACATGGAGAAGGGAAAGAAATCTCTCTAACACCTTCCCCACACCGAACACGGATCACCAGGACCACGGATCACCAGGGCTCTGCCCAACGGGGTCACTGGGGATCATCCAACGCCGATCCTCCCATGGGGGATGGAGCTGGAGCAGCGCACGAAGCTCTTCCCGCACTCGGGGCACTCGCGGGGCTTCCCTTATGGCGCCTCTGTTGGTGTCGGGTCAAGTGAGAGCTCCTGGAGAAGCTCTTCCCACACTCAGGACACTCGTAGGGCCTGTCCCTGGTGTGGATCCTGTGGTCCTCGATGCCGTGGAAGTTCTTGCTGAAGCTCTTCCCACATTCCAAGCACCAGCAGCGATGTTCCTTAGTTTGGATCTCCTGGTGCTGGGTCAGGTGGGAGCTCAGGCTGGAGCTCATTCCACTTTTCAAGCTCTTCTAGGCTGTCCCACTTAGAGAGATGATTTAAAACAGGCCACTCTGGAGTGATGATAATAATAATCACATGTATCTATCTATCTCTAAAAGCCTGTGCTGAACTCTGGACTCAGCAATGTGCACGTAGGACAGGAGCAGAGAGGCTGAACGGACACCAGGGGAGATGTGGAATGTACGGACAGAGCAAACCCTCTAAAGGCTTTAACCAAATTTCCAGCTTTTCCATCTTTCAAGGGCTTTGACTGCTGGATTTGAAAGAACTGAGATCTCACCATGAAAAGCAGAGCAGCCTGGAACCAGACACTGCTGTCGGAGTCAGTGTGGACTTGTCACATCTCAGTTTTGAAAATATATTGAGTTAAAAACTCCATTACCCACAACCTCTCCCAGCCCATCCCTCCTCACACGTAACAAAATACAATGGAACTCTTTCTGAAGGGTAAAAAATAAAGTAAAATGAACGCTGAAAATATTCCCTGCTAAAAAGCCACGTTGAGAAACTCCAGAATAATGAAGTGTGTCCAGCCAAACGTGCTGTCATTTCTCAGGTATTTGGCTCAGTGTCAGCTCAGAGCCGGGCTCTGTCTCGCAGGTACCCAAGTCCCCGGGGCAGCTCTGAGCAGCCTCTGGCGGCTTTCCAGCCTGGCTTTCCCCGGGCTGTGCCCCGGGCAGACACTCGGTGTTTCCGTGGTGCCCCTGCCCTGCTCAGCTCCCCGTGCCCTGCAAAGGCGCCGAGGCTGTACTGGGCGCCCCTGGGTGTCACTGAGGCTGTGCTGGGCGCCCCTGGGTGTCACTGAGCGAGGCAGTGCTGGGCGCCCCTGGGTGTCACTGAGCGAGGCTGTGCTGGGCGCCCCTGGGTGTCACTGAGCGAGGCTGTGCTGGGCGCCCCTGGGTGTCACTGAGCGAGGCAGTGCCGAGTCCTGGGGCCCGGGCCGAGCCCTGAGGGACACCTCTCGTCCCCGGCCTCCCACGGGACAAGGAGCCGCTGCCCACAAGGGCCCGGCACGGCCGGCCAGCCAATTCCTGCTGCCCCCAACAGCCCGGGCTGCAGCCCCACGGCTCTGCGGGGCGGGGCTGGGGCTGTCGGGTGGCACCGTGGCCAAAGCCTCCCAGGGCTCTGGGCACGGCACGGGCTACAAGGCCACAAGGCGGGGCTGCTCCGGGCCGCTTCCACTCTGTCCCTCTGTTGTTGGGGGCCGGGTGTGGCCCTTTGTGACACGGGCGTGGTCAGGGCCCTCGGTGATGCAGGACACGGTGGTGCTGTCGGGAATGAGAGTGTTTGAGATCGCTTAAACATCAGGGAAAAGGGCAAAAGTCCGTTTTAATATTTAGCCACAAAGCACAAGTTGGTTGGCAAGATTCACTCTACTGCCCACAGGACAGGTAAGGCACAACAAGGGAAAACAAGCACCAACAAACCCAAACAAAATCCAGGCAATCGAAGGAGAAATGAACTGAGAACTCTCCAGGGGGGTGTGGGTGGGTGTGTGCTGTCTTTGGGTGCAAGAGACAAGAGACAAAGCAGGCAGGGATTAAAGGGAACATGGCCCAAAAGCTGAACAACACTGAGCAGCATTTTATCTTCTACCTTAATTTATAAGATGACTTATACCATAGGCCTAGCAATTCCACAGAGGAACAACACTGAACTTATACCTAACTTAACTTATAACTTAACCTTAACAATTCAACAGAGGAATAACACTTAATAGCATTTAACCTAACTTATACTATAACTTCCAAGTTCTATTTAGCAACTTAACAAAAAAGCAACCCTTAGTAACACTTAATTTAGCTTATAACTTCCATTTAACATCTTAGCAAGAGAACAACCCTTGGCAGCATTTAAGTAAGTTCATAACTATAACTGACCCTTGCTTACAGGCCTAACTTGGATATCCAAGGCACTTCCACATCCAAGAAAGCAATATTTGTCCCAGATTTGCTATAGCATATGTGGAGGGGCACACACAGAGACAGAAACAGTCAGTGCAAGCAAGGTACCTGTGAAAAATTCCCCTCAGAGGTCAGTGAAATCCTCACTTCAGACGCTTTTGCATCTCCTGCTGGGTGAAGGATCGGGCCTTGAGGAGTGAGGGCATCAGCCCAGGACACGTTGTGTCTCAGGGATCCTCCAGGCAGAGCAAACCCGAGGATTTCCTGGCTCTGAGAGGCCCCCACAGGGGGACATTGTTGGTCACAGCCCATGGTGGCCCAGGAGAGCTCAAAGGGTCTCCTTTGGGACCACTATTGATAGGGTCACAGGAGAGTGGGCTTCAGTCATAACAATGTTTCATCCTGGCCACAGTTTGGGTCGGCACTTTCTCTAAATGTGTGAGAACAGGAATGTTGTGCCATTCAGACAAGAGGAATATTTTCCAAGGCTGGTCATAAGGAAAACAGGAGCCTGTTAGCAATTCCTGGGAGCAGACAGTATTTCTGATAAGCTTGGAAAGGCTGAGCCCAGGTGCTGTTTCCAAGGACAAGACCTAAGGAGCATTTCTCAGATCACACTGCAGCCTGGAAAGGAGGAGGGGGGAATGCACCCCCACTCTGGGATCTCAGGGGTGCCTGTGGCATGGGGTGATGCTGGCCTGATGCCAGGCACCCACCAAAGCCACTCTGTCCCTGCCCCCCCCAGCTGCACAGGGGACAGAAAATGGAACTGGGGAGTCCTGGCTGAGGACAAGGACAGGGAGAGATCCCTCAGCAAACTCCAGCACAGCCACAACGGAGCCAGGCTGGGCACAGGGAGTGAATTTATTCCCAACCAAACCACAGCAGCACACGGAGAAGGGAAAGAAATCTCTCTAACACCTTCCCCACACCCAACACGGATCACCAGGACCACGGATCACCAGGGCTCTGCCCAACGGGGTCACTGGGGATCATCCAACGCCGATCCTCCCATGGGGGATGGAGCTGGAGCAGCGCACGAAGCTCTTCCTTCCTCACAGTGAGGTGTGAGTTGTGCTTGAAGCCCTTCCCACAGTTGGGGCAGCGGAAGGGCCTCTCCTCTGTGTGAATCCTCTGATGTTTGAGGAGAGTGGAGCTGGTCTGAAACCTCTTCCCACACTCAGGACACTCGTAGGGCCTCTCCCTGGTGTGGACACGCTGGTGATTTCTCAGGTCGGTGCTCCATCCAAAGCTCTTCCCATACTCGCCACACTCATAGGGCCGTTCCCCACTGTGGATCACCTGGTGCCGGAGCAGGTCAGAGCTCCAGCTGAAACCCTTCCCACATTCCAGGCACTTGTGGGGCTTCTCCCCTCCAT